>NC_142937.1:6413373-6590873 GCF_046866305.1 Octopus bimaculoides | reverse complement strand
TTTGTTTTTATTTTCCGATCGCATGCAAATGGTTGCAGGCAGTTTTCTGACTAACTTGAAGTTCTTTTGCCAGTTCTCGAGTGGTTTTACGTGGATCTTTCTTAATGACAGTCTTTAATTGACCGTCATCGATGACAGATGGGTGTCCACTACCTGCACGATCTTCAAGGCTCAGGTCTCCACTGCGAAATCATTTAAACCATGTTCGAGCTGACCACTGACTGGTCATTTCCTCACCAAACATTTCGTTGATATTGCAAACAGTTTCAGCTGCTTTACGTCCTTTTTTGAAGTTGAATAGCAAAATTGCTCGAATATCGCGCTTTGACAGTTCCATTTCAGATGATTGTAACAATGATTAAAAAAAATATCAATGTTAATTTATTAATGCATTTGGGCAAGTCTATGTCTGTATTATCAGACAATTGCAAAAAAATGTTTAAAAATTTCAAAACTCTGCAAAAATCCGGTACAAATTCTTGAACTATATATATATATATATATATATATATATATATATATATATATATATTATTTACATTATTTACAATTGGCGGATATTTGTCCTCATCTTGTTAAATTTAATTCATCATCTTTTAGTCTTTACAGATGTTTTACAATGATATCAAAGTTTTCATGAACTGCTTTTACAATCTCTATTCAGGATCTCTATCGGGCTTCAGATTCAGATTTGATAACTATTGATATATTTCATCCAACAGTGTGCTGACCGACTGAAGGACACCGAAAAAATTGCCATCAACACATCATAGTTAGTACCATGCATTCCAACCAAATTGAGAAAATTATTATGGCAGTTTACAAAATTAGCAGCTGTCTTTTTCAGTATTCCCTTGTTGAATCACTTCTATCATACTTTCAGTATCTTTGCGTTTTAGTTAGATAAACTCTGGAAAAGACACTTGTTCAAAAAGGTTGCCTCCTTAAAATCAATATGAATATAACGAACTTGCCACATGCTATCTATATGTTTGATCTTGAGTAGAGTTAAACAGGAGGCAAGAATATTTGGCCAAATGAACAAATGCTAAGTAATCGTTTGTGGTGAACTTCAGAAGCGATCAGCTGAGTATATTCATTTAATTCTAACGGAGAAATTATGGTGTTCTTCCAGGATTCTTTCCTATGCTATTGAGAAGCACTTCTCTGAAATCAAACCCTATCAATGATTCTAGTAATCCCAGCTTCGTGTTATAATTCAACTAATTGTTTTCCTGAACCTGTCAATAGAATTCTGTCAACAACGCAGTGCAAAGTTTTGCTAAATTTTCATGTAATGAGGAACTCTGTGGAGAAGATATCTCCATTTTCTATGCAATTTATCTTGATGCTCTATGTTAATGATTCCATTATTTTCTAAGAATATTTCTATGGCTCTGATTTTAAAGATACTTCAGACTGAATGTAAACATTTCTGCCTACAGGATATCTGAGAAAATTATTTTTTTCTATATTTTTACAGACTCCAGGGAACCTAGATTGTAGTACAGAATCGCATCTCATATAGGCTGAGCTGTTTTCCTCCATTTTTTTTATTCAAAAGTTTTGTATTTTCTGCTTCTTTAAAAACACATCTGGTTCTTGAAGGACGTTCAATTCTCCGTCTGATACATCGGTGGGTTGGTTTATATTCATTTTTCTTGCAGTTAGTACCGATGAAAGAATGTGTTGTTCAAGTGCCAAAAAAAAATTGATTTTTTATTCCTATATTTTTTAGCTTCTGTTTCTTGTTTTTTCCTTTTATTCCTCTCTTCTGCCGCACTCAGTTGAATTAAAAAAATATTGCACTCTTTGATATCTATAGGGAAAATATCTCTCATATAACCACATTAGGTCTCTGACGCTTATATCAATTGCTCCACCAATTAACAAGGAGTATTTTGACGTTTTAAAGTCAACTAACTTCTTCTGCAAAACCATAGCAATAATATTGTTTATTAAATTAATGCTTTTTGTTCGATGTAAATTAACATTTTCAAACACACTTCTTTACTGCAATTTGTTATTAGATAAATTTCTTGATCTTCCGATTGAAAACTATGGTAAGGTGCTGTTTGTACCCTAAATTAATTTCAAAATTTTCAATTCTGTATCTTGTGTTCAAGATTTTGCAAATATATTAGCTTTCTTTCTATATTTTGCAGATTTTTGATGGTCATTTCGAGTAGATTAACGGATGTTTGTTTGTACAGTTACTACACTTACATACGAAACTATTATTATTCCACAAAAGTTATTAAGCTTTGCAAAATATTCTGATGGAAGTGAGTGTAAGTTATGTTTACTTTGAGGGTGAGAAACTGTCAGATATTCATGGGATCTTCCTTGACTCTCTAGGTCCCATCCAATGTACACCATACACAGCTTATTGGTCACGACTTCAGTTTAAAGAGAAAACCGTATGATATATCTGCGTTATACAAGCATACGTTGCCTGAAGCAACAGCATTGACTTTAAGCTAGCAGGATCAAGAATGATATGAAAATAATAGAAACCAACGTTGAGTTGGATTATTTAGATAAATATAAAAGACGTAATGCTTGAAACTCTCACTGAGAAATCTTAGGTAAATATAAACAGGTGGTTATTAACTTTAACACGGTCATTAATTGATAGCAACCACTTGGCCTGTTAAAAAGTAGGTAGTCAAGGAAGTGCATTCCAAATGGTAAATAGTGTTTACCAAATGGAAATATTAGATACTGAAACAAAATCTATTGGATCAACGTTGTACTTAGTGCCGAAATTTGGATTTGAATCATACAATAACATTTAAATCTTACTGATGCATAAAGTTTGAAAAGAACAACCTCTATATGTATACACACACACACACACACAACAGGACGTGCACGCACGCATATATTAATAAGAGAAAGAGCTCAGAGCCAAATGGCAGGACGGAGAAGTTGAAAGGAGATTGATAAGATTACTGGATTGAAGAGGAACTACACAAACTGGGTGGAAATTCCACGGTGTAAGTCAGCATATTTGAGAACATTTGTATACTAAGCACAGGCAAGGGATTTCAAACAAGATATTGCTTTTAGTCTTGTGTGTGTGTGTGTGTGTGTGTGTGTGTGTGTGTGTGTGTGTGTGTGTGTGTGTGTGTGTGTGTGTGTGTGTGTGTGTGTGTGTGTGTGTGTGTGTGTGTGAATAAGCAATCCCAATCCCAATATATTTTATCCGCTGGATAAAGTCTGGGTTCGCTTCGCTAGATTATCAATATTTTATCGAGAGTATGTCCAAGGCAATTACAATTTTTTTTATTACTACAGTCAATTATACATCTTTAATTTAAATGTGTCCGACGCACGTTTCTGCTGTAGAGACGTCTTACAGTTATATTTGGACCAGTTATATTCATCTGGTTAGTCTATGCAACTTTATTCAAGGTCATCCGACTGTCCTGGTTTGAAACGAACTAAAGATGTTTAGGTTTACCTAGCATTATATTTGTTTGGGGAATGAGAAGAACATTTAAAACCCTAATACAACTATAAACATTATTATCAAATTGACCCATAATGACCCTAGGTTTCAATTTGGAATCATGAATACTAAATTAGGTTAGAGTATATTTATAACCGCCAGCCTTGAGTGGATTAAGGAGTTTCAGAGATATTAAGTGTAATTATTGGTCACGAAATCAGATATAAGTTATATATATGTATATATATATATATATATATATATATATATATATATATATATATATATATATATATATATATATATATATATATATAGATAGATAGAGAGAGAGAGAGAGAGAGAGAGAGAGAGAGAGAGAGAGAGATAACTTATTTGTGAGGTTGATTCGAATCTTTCCTTATATAGTCATTATATAGGATTTAATTTACATATAGGTTTCGTCATTCTAGATGTGTAGTAAGCATTTCAAATACGGATTTTTACTACTTGATATAAGCAAAATAGATACTACATTTGCAGTGTAAAACCAAGCATCTCCTGTTTACCTGGTGCTTAATTAGAAATCCTTTCTATGGAAATATTTGAATGCCTTTCTGTAAAGGTGTGGACACCTTCGGGGGTTGTTTTTGCTTTCTATTTAGCAACTGGTGTTTAGACGAGAAAATATGGAGTATTTCTTCTATACATAAATTGCATTTTTCCCCGATTACATAAGGTTGTGCTTCAACCATCATTTCCCATTCTATATTAAAGTTAGTGTTATTATTAAAGGAGCGGATAAACCCTCTTAAGCTCTTGCTATGCATTTTCCCTATATCTCTAAATAAAGCTAAATGACTTGCCAGTCTCGCCTTGAAATTCGTCTACCATGCCCAATATAGATGGGCGAAATCCACTAGATGTAACCCTACACCCGTATACTATATTTTCCGTTAGACATTGAGCGTTTTGGGACAGATTTTTTCTTGTCCAGCTACAAAGATTTTTATTGATAGCAATCCTGCTTGTGTTAATGGGACCAGAATTAGATACCTCTTCTGTTTTTCTATCTACAGATCAACTAGTGTTTATATTTCATCTATAGACATGAGTTTCTGTTTTATTTTGTCTACCGTTTACTATTTCTGGGCCAGCTACGCTAGAAATTATACCGGTTGTCTCCCTTCCACTGCTCTTCTCTATTTTGGTGTACGTTTCTCTTTCATTGCCTGCATTGACTATCTACCTTTTCAGCTCGATGTGCGTGGTTATCATTAGGAGTACTCTTATTATTATTTTTATTACCTATTTTACTTCGTTTTCTTTTTTCTATGGTATTCAGACATTTTCATAGTGATATGCTTCGCTATAATCTGCAAGTGGAGATTGCTACTCTAATAGCATGCCGGTTAATGATTCTATGGTATTTATTCGATTTCGGAAAATGTCTATCTGTAGCGGTGAAAAATTTCGCCAGGGTGTTAGTAGCTATTTGCCTTCTGAATGCATTATAATATAGTGTAGCCCTCGATTTACTTGTTCTTTCGTTTGGGGTCATTGATATTATTGGAAGTTGGCTTAGTTTTGTGAAAATGATCCATTTTCTAAGGGGTTTGGATCTCATAAAACATGAACGTGTAACATCCACAGCAATTTTCTAAGGTTATTTCACTTTAATTTTCTATCGATCTATCTTTTAATGCAAAAATTTATAGATCTTCATGACATTCTTTTATTATGTCAAACATCCCGACTCTGCCTGCAATTTAAAACACAAATGCAGAATATTACAAACCTTCACCTCTTTTTCTCTTAGTCTCTTCTTCTTCAGATGTGTGTGTGTGTGTGTGTGTGTGTGTGTGTGTGTGTGTGTGTGTGTGTGTGTGTGTGTGTTTCTCCATGCACATTTTGGCAGAAGGCCAGCAAATCCAGGTGAGGGAGTAGGTCGATTACATCGACTCCATTGCTCAACTGGTACTTATTTTATCCACCCCGAAGAGATGAAGGGCAAAGTCAACCCCTGCGGAATTTGAACTCAGAACGTAGAAGTGGACGAAATGCCGCTAAGCATTTTGCTCAGTATACTGACGATTCTACTAGCTCTCTGCCTTAACTTGTAGAATAATATCATAAATAACTAGCTGAACTACCCGGCGTTGCCCGGGTTACAGGTTTTTTTTTGGGGGGGGGGTTAGATTAGTAAACAATAAATATAAAGATGTATTTTCATAATTACTTCAAAACATCTATATTTTATTTTTTTAAATATCCAAATTGTAATGATAATAGACTTTCGAAATGAAAGTCTGCTCGTAGTATTTGCTTGAAAAGTTGTTCACTTCAATGTATAACCGTCCATATGTTTTACGTTGATGAGAGTTCGTTTTGCGTTATATTTTCATTAAGCTAAATAAAACTGTGCTACTCAGTTTTTTTTTTAATCTGAAAAGGTATTCATGTGTTGCAGGTTATTTTTGTCTTGCTTACTTTTGTACGATTATGATCAGATTTTAAGGAAGTATTCTGGTATTATATGCTGCTAGCGGGACCCGTAAATATTTCACGGAGCTAATGGTAAACTTATTGGGTTATCTGAAAACTTTATCCAAAAAAGACCTGAAAGCATAGCCTGTGTTGTGTCTGTATCAAAAGATAGTCATTCATCTGCTAATCACTGAAAAGTGAAGGAAATTGGAATACGATGATTACTTAATGCACACGTTATATATACTTTATGCACAATTTTATAGACTTAATACACAACACACTCTCTCTCTTTCCCTGTCTTTCTCTCTCTCTCTTTCTCTCTCTCTCTTTCTCTCTTTCTCTCTCACTCTTCGCCTTACCCTCTTTATCTCTCTCTTTTCACTTTCGCTCTTCGCCTTTCTCTTCAACTAATCACGCGAAAGCGTTACAGACGGGCTAAGTAACGGAGGAAAAGGTTTTTTTTAAATTGCACATTTCACTCACCACCATCTCTCCCTCCCCTCCCTTATCTCCCCTCCCTTATCTCCCCTCCCCCTCCACATCTCTCTCGAGGTCGTTAAAATAAAGTACCAGTCAAGTATAAACATAAAAATTCTCCCAAAATTTCTGACACGTGGCTATGTTAAAAACATATCTTATTGTATTAAGATTGGTGATACGTGCCTTTTATGAGATATTGTCAGTATTTAGCGTTCAAGGTGCGTAGGCTTGCTTGGATGGTTAAGCACTTCACTTGGCAACTTCTTGGTTCCGTTTTCAATACTACTACGCAGAACATTGGGAAAGTGTTTCCTACCATAACTTTGCGTTGTAGACACATTTTTTGGAGAAGTCCATTGGAGGGGCCGTTCCTGCTTGGGGTGGTTGGCGTTATCTGCCGCACGGTTTAACACCATTTCGCTTTTTTTTATGTCCTGAGTTGCATCTTTTGCTTTTAGGGCCAGGTAACAGTCCGGAGAAACTTCTCTCATTCCCCACACCAATCTTGGAGATCATGAAAAGAAAGGACCAGAAGTACCGAAGTGGTTGTATCAAGTATCCAGCTAATGGAAACTGTAATGGGCTGGAATGGTGTATTTAACTATGATTAAATTTGTTCCAGGTCAGTTCTGATCATATAATCTAACAATCAATGCGTTGGAACATACCGCTTTGAATTTAGACATAGTGTACCCTAAACCCCATTCTTTATTGTGCCCTTTCTACTTCCTTTCTAAAATAGTAGAATGGGATGTTGGAGAGACCATGCATCTTATTCTAACAGATTTAGCGACCAAGCAGAAGCCCATTCATTGGCTGAATAAAAGTGACATTTTGTAGTTAATAGTGGCTATATATAAGAGATGCAGTTCCAATAAAAATTTTGTTTGGTCTTTTTTCTGCCTATCTTTATGTGTCGAAATATAGTATAAAACTTGTGGTACTTCAATTGTGATGTTAGCTTCGTTTCTTGCTTTGGCATAGCTGGTGCTTATTCCGTTAGATTTTATTCGTAGCATTTTCTTCTTTTAATTCGCTTTTACTGAGATCTGCTACACTTAAGCGATAATTCTGTTGTATTAGGTATGCATTTTTATTTACTTTGATTTTCTTATCAAAACAATTATACAATTTTTTTTTCTTTTGCAGTTTTATGACATCAAGTTGCAAAACCGAATGAAAAAGTGGCATATAATACAGCCGCATGTGTAGGAGGAGTGAAACAGGGAGATAGAGAAATAGAACCCAAGTGATATATATATACATACATATATATATATATATATATATATATATATATATATATATATATATATATATATATATATATATATATATATATATATGCATATATGTATATGCATATATGTATGCATATGTAGGGAGAGAGAAGGAGAGAAGCTAAGAAATTTTCTTAAACAGGAAAGAGTACTACGAAAATATATATATTGACTTAGGTAAAACAAACTAATCCAGATTTATAAAATGACTGCGAAAAGCATATATTATATAGAAAAGTTGAAGTCGCTTATACGACAGAGTTCAACAGATGAAACCGTTCATTTTGTCAAGTATTCTCAGTTTGAGAATGAGAAAGAGCTCACAGAAATATTTGACGATAAAAAAAAATTCGGTAGCATCACAGAGGAAAGCAATGGTACTGCATCGATCTCCGATGTAAAAGATGGTAAACAGACTTTAGGAAGTCCGCACCAAACTCCTGTTATGGACGCAGTGGATGCTAAATTAGAAAGAAACCGAATCACATCCTGGCAGGCTGGTTGGAATGTGACAAATGCTATTCAGGTAAGAGCATCACACTTTTCTACTTTCTCTACTTTCTCCAAATATTTTACAATTCCAATATTTTATGAATCTTTTATATTGCATTATAACAGGTGCTTTGTCGTTCTTGTAGTTATTTTTCATTCATTAAGACACCTGAGAACACAAGCACCACTTCAAACACACACACATGCGTACACACACATACACACACATGCACACAAACACACACACCGACAAACAAGGAAATACACACATATATGTATGTATGTACATATATCGAGAGAAAGAGAAAGAGAGAGAAAAAGAAAGAGAGAGAGAGAGAAAGAGAAAGAGAAAGAGAAATAGCTGATTCAAACTACGCTCAGAAATAATACTGAGATTACAACCATAAATGTGTGTGTGTTTGTGTGTGTGTGTGTGTGTGTGTGTGTGTGTGTGTGTGTGTGTGTGCGTGTGTGCGTGTGTGAGAGAGAGTGTGTGTGTGTGCGTGTGATTTGTGTCTCACTGATGGAGTATTATTCATTTATTTATTCATTTATTACCCCTGCCTTAGCGAAGGCAGGGGTATTGTTTTCAGTCGTGTTTGTTTGTTTGTTTGTTTGTTTGTTTGCCAGTGGACAAGATATCTCAAGAGCTGCTGGATGGATTCAGATGAAACTTTCTGGGATGTTTGAGCTCGTGACTGGCACGAACTGATTGCCTTGGCGGGGAGTTGCGCTCTCTGAGTTCTCTTGTTTATTTAATTATGTATTTCAGCCAACCAATAATGGAAGGGGAGTTCGTTCTGCAATTATTTAGGAATAGCATACTTACACGTTTCAGAGAAGATTGCAAAGCCACATCATCAGTCCAGAATTAGTGGGTCTGCGTGCTCACCTTTAAACACATAATCAGAAACAATAGTAAGTTTACATTAAATAAGAAGGCAATACACCGACAGCTATTCTTCTCAAGCTTGAAAATGTTTGGAATCTTTATCAATTTAATAGATAAGTATCATTTTAGCAATATAAAATGATATTAAATACTTTTGCAGAGGCTCAGAATATAAATGCCAGTGGTGACATACATACATACATACATACATACATACATACATACATACATACATGCAACCAGAAAGGAGAAAGCTGATTCGAAGACTACAGATCCAAGCCATCAATGGTACTGTAAAAATCTGTAAAACTTTCCAGAAGTTTATCATTTAAGTATATATGAGCATATCTAGTCATGCAATTATATGCATGAGAATACATACATGAAACAAAACATACAGATCTTCACATATACATACAAAAATACCCTATTGACGTTGTTGAAATTCGAATGAAGGTGCCTTGAATATAGATTAGAAACCGGCTCTGTTTCTATTGGCAAGAAATCTTGATAAAAAATGAATAATGACATACATACATACATACATACATACATACATGCCAAACAAATGATGTGATAACCGATGAACAGGCATGAAGTAAAAAAGCATCCGGAACTGTGCTGAACAACTCGTCTTCAGCAAAGCTGTCCTGTCGAAGCAGCATGACTGTAATCTCTTAACGGTATGGTTAGACTACAAGAAGGAGTTCGACTCTGTACCTTACTCATGGGTGACAGAATCACTACACTTTGCCAGAGTACCAGCTGCTACTGTAAATGCCGTTGAAAGACTGACTGCAACATGGTCCATACAGTTATCCTTGACAACTACTAAAATAACACCTATTGTTACAAACAGAATTAAGCTAGCAACAGACATATTCCAGTGTGATAGTTTATTTGTAATGCTGTTTGTACTGGCAGTGAATCCCTTCTCAGCCCTGTTAACGAAATGCCAAGGCTGCATGCTGAGATATGCAGAGAAGAATAAAATTAATGTCACCTTAAACATATTTTGTTGATGATACAAAGTTATATGTTGGTAATATAACCAACATCAAGAGACAATTAGAACTAGTCACAACTTTCTCACGAGATATAGCAATAAAGTTTGGGCAAGATAAACGCTCATACATGATAGGTAACCGAGGAAAAATTGTCTACCAGGCAGAGAACATGTTCATCAACGGCTTGTCAATCTCCCCTCTCTCAAATGATGAAAACTACAAATATCTCGGAACTGATGAGAATGTTGCGTACATTGATGCTGACTAAAGCTAAAATAATAAAAGAGTACTTCTGCAGACTTCAGATAATGTGAAACTCAGAGTTGTCTGCATTTAATAAGACCATATTTTACAATGCTTTTCAGTACCAGTGCTAGTACTAACATTTGGGATATTGGAATGGACACTCGATGAAATACGTAGCTTGGACATCAAAACCAGAAAGGAACTGACCACCACTGGCAATTTCTAAATTAACAGTGACTCCGATAGGATTTATGTGAGACAAGGTGGTGGCCGTAGAGGCATGAGATCAGTTGAAACAGACTTTGAATGTCGTATTGTATCACTCAGACTATCAGCTGAGCGGTAAAGAAATAAGTATATTCCCTGCATACTCAATAGCGAGAACAACAGCACCTTCAGAGTTGGAGTACAATTGTGCAGGTACTCTGAGACTACAACTGTTTCGTGCGACCCAAAGGAAACTGAACTGGTCCACCTAAACAGAGGTTTGGAGGAGAAGCAAGCATCATACCAATAAAAACCAATGCATGGATGCATATCCCGTAAGCTAGAGGGAAACAGCATCATTGACAGGATGAGTAGCCTCTCCTGGACATGCGATAGATACGTTATATCGCACCTAGAGGGATATGCTTTCACTATCCAAGAACAGGAAATAGCTACTAAATAAAATACCTGATAAACGTGTGGGTCAAAGGTACCACCAAACCACGTTGTGATAAAAAAAAATGTCGACTCTGCTATACCAGTGTGGAAGGTATCACCTGCATCATCAGCATCTGCCCCCAAATGTCTACAACATACTTACCTGCCCCTGAGACATGATATAGTTGCAAAGACTATTTACATTGCTATCCGTAGAGAGGACTGCTCTGGCATCAAAGACATATCAGAACCAGTAAGTATTGATACCTTTAAAAACCAGGAATATCAGAGGAGAAACCCAATAAGAACATCGATTCGGTGCAAACATAACAGATCTGATATTGCTCTGTGAAATAGGGAACAAAGGTCATGCACTTCTCTGGATGTCAGCTGCCCGGTGGATGGGAATGTACAATCAAAAGTCCAGAAAAAAGAGAATATTTATGGCAAATTAATGCAGAATTTACAGATCTTGTACCCTGACTATGAATTCTCATCATAGATGCATTAGGTTATGTACCGACAAATTTGCACAAGAACCTTGAAAGAGCGAAAGAAACTGACGCAGATTTTCGAAATCCACTCTATTCGTAGCACAATGAAGATTTGTGAGACATTGCAAAAATTCTCCATCTGAGATTCTTTTGTGAATAGATTCACACACCTGAGTGTACGCATCGACAGTTGAACCAACACACTAACTCAACCACATGTTTACAAACACGGGGAACTCTCTTAACTCAAAATGTCTTCTAATTTTTAATTCCATGTTATTCATATTTTTTTGTTGACATCAATTCTTATATTTCTTAAATGTAATCACTAAGAACTTTTACTTAGTTTCATTTTGTTGTTTTTTCTCTGTCTCTACTATTCTTTATTTTCTAGATTGTTAATGTTAAATATATGAGTTTTTAATTCATTCTTTTATATTTAACCTTCTCTTATACCAAAATCATCTCTTATTTACTTTTTAATATCTTACTAAATTTCCGCTCCCTTCTATAGAAAACCGTTTTATTAATCCTATTTTTATTCTTATTGTCTTCCATATCTTCATGCTTCGAAAATTGACTCTCTGCGTTTTGAAGTGTTATCTTGAGATATAAACATGGAATTCTTTTAACCTGCCGAGCAAGCTTATTGTCTGTATTAATTTTTAAATTATATATATATATTAATGCAGACATGTAACTAATTTATCATTTATTATAAAATATAAAATAAATTATTTATACATGTTTATTAAGCTGCGAAACAATTGTTGTTAAATATGAATATCCAAGGGTAAAATAAATTTTATCAAAGTATATTTCTCTATTTATAATTTTATTTCTGTATGTATATACTTATATACTTGTAGCTGTGAGTTAGTGTAAACATGTATACATGTCTGAATGCGCGTATGTGTAAAAGCCGAAATTTGGGTCAGTAAGTCTTTGTAAATGTATATATTTGTCATTATCATATATATATAAATCAACAACAACCAGTTACACTCTTCACTGCTATAAAAGTCTTTACAGTCCATTTTCTGAAAATGTTATTTGCCATCTTGGAAAGAATAGTTAGCAATGTATTGCCTTCTAAAGGTACATTTTCCAATTGTTTTGCTGTTTATATATATTCAAAAACAAGCAATAAACACTTCAATTCTGAAATTAACTTTAAAGATATGAATTTGTAATATTTACATCGAGCCAAACCTATGTAAGTTGGCTTTGAAATATTCGCTGAAACATGTGTAAGTATGGTATAAGTAAATAATTTCAGTGTTGTTTTCTTTTTTTTTTTTTTCTTATGTATTCTCAGCAATCTTTGTAACTATGGAGACCAGAAGCGAGACATTTGGACTTAATAACACGAATTCTCTTCACAGCCTTCTCTTTCAGAATATAAAGACTCATAGAGCTCTTAAAACTGGTTATATGTCATGCAGCTTAACTCATACTATATACATATGCAGGTAGGTAGGTAGGTAGGTAGGTAGGTAGGTAGATAGGTGTGTATGTCATTATTCAGTTTATTTCAAGATTTCTTGCCAATAGAGAAAGAACCGATTTCTAATCTAGATCCAAGGTTCTTTCATTGGGATTTCAACATCAACAACAGGGTATTTTTGCTTGTTTGTATGTATGTATGTATGTATGTATGTATGTATGTATGTATGTATGTATGTATGTATGTATGTATGTATGTGCAGATTTGTATGTTTATGTATGTATTCTCATACATATAGTTACATATCTAGACATGCTCATATATATTTAAATGATAAACTTCTGGAAAGTTTTACAGATTTTTACAGTTCCAGTGATGGATTGGATCTGTAGACATCGAATTAGCTTTCTCATTTCTGGTTTTGAGAAGCCTAATTTCTCAAGATTGGTATTTAGGCAGTGTGTTGCATATCTCAGGGCCCCAATAACTACAGGTATAAACCTGAACTTGTAATATGTATGTATGTATTATGTTCTATTCTACTTTTAATTATTTGAAGTCTTCTGTAAGTAAGTAGCTGCTTTCCTACAAAGATACAAAGCTCCATCTTTAGAACGTAAATATAAAAAATAATGTCACATTTTGCCCTTGAGAAAAGTCATGTATGTTTTACTCTTCCACTTACAGATTTTATTAGTAATATGTGTGTTAGCTGGTTGATTTCTTTTTCTAAAAACTCCTCCTTAGGCATTTACTAACAAAACCAATTAATGCGAATTTATAATTTGTGTATAGAAGTTGAAGTTCGAAGCAGTTGTCCGTAGTTACCCTCTTTCTCTTTGATTTTCAGATAGACATTCACATCAATAGGGCAACTAACAAACATTATTTTCCTTATCTGTCCCAAACAACGATATCCAGACTGTTATGAATCTGTTTCCACTTGACAAAAGTTTTTAAGAGGATGTTCAACTGATACCCTTCGTACTGATGTTTATGTATGTATTCAGTGACTTTGGGCATAAGATCAATGTTACCACCGGTGCTCTTGCTTATCGCTATTGAATCGCTAGCATTCACTCTCGGACTTTGCTTCAGCTAGGACTGTAGCTCTATCAGAGAGGCAAAGCAGAAACATGTGCCTCAAAAACGGTAACCACACTTATCCACCGTCTAAGAATGTATGTAGGTAACGCAGCCACTGTGTATACGGAACCCACCATGCAGAGGATGCTGACAATAGAGGGACTGCATGACCGATCGAAAAGGCCCCTCCTACAAAAGTTGAATATCAGTGGCTCCAAAGCACAGCAGTGAGGCAGGTAAATAATATAATAATGGAAGCAACGAAGAAATCTGCCATCTCTCGCCGAATCTCATAAAAAGCGTTTTCTCAACAAATTTTTGGAAGAGACTATACTGCATCATACCTCGTCCAAATTCTGGCTTGTCTTGGATGTCGAGATCTGAAATCAAACCCCAGGCAGTTTTACTGGCCCGTTAGCCTTGTGCCCAATAATGTTGTCCGCCGACACGGACCTACTTTTCCAGGTGCCGATCTCCAAATCCTCTGACTTGTCTGAACTCTATCGTATTTCTTGAGAACAGTGTCGACCGTTTCCACTTCAGTGTGACCATCACCACAATGGTGACGTCAACTGCATGCGCCGACACGGCCCTTCCGAATTGAAGTTCGTATAGATTGACGCATTTGTTTGGTTTCTCACCTCGGCTTTGTCACTTGGTAATATTTCTGATGAAGAAAACACTGTCGTTTTTGAGGGAAAGATGAGTCTATAACTATTTGTGCCTGCGCACTACCGTTTTTCTGTGATGGATGATGAAGGTATTGCTGGGAAGTTTCCTTTTGGGGTTGGTTTGAAATCAGGGTCTGTTGTTATTTTGGGGATACCTGTTGTTGTTGGATGTGTTGCTGTTGTAACGTTTTTTGTAGTTACTGCTGCTTCTGAAGCTGTTGATTCGATTTTTGTGGCTGCAATTGTTGATCGTTTTGCTTTGTTGCTGCTACTGAAGTTGTGGTCATTTTGCTGTTGTTCATATTGTTAGCGTTGTTGTTCTTCGTGAGCTGTCGGGAGCAGTGCGGGTCTGTTGCCTGATTTTTTTTTTTTTTTTTTTTTTGTGTGTGTAGCAGAAAGCCCCCGGATGAATATCCAGACCGCATAGGGTTTTTACTGTCAACCACTGCCGATAGCTGCGTATAATACCCAGGATTATCGCGTTGTTTCCAGATTATTTTGTATGGTCATTTCCATACCAATTCCTGAGCACCCGCGCTTCTGATGAAGCTTTTTCTGTGTGTTGGATGATCTCTTCATCATCACCTACTGTGTCACTATCAGCCACCATACGTCTCTTTCTGGCAGAACATCTTTCACTGTCACCTCTGCCAGTCTTCTCTCTGTATGGGAAGAAATTAAGAAACATTGTTCATATTTTAAAAAGGTGAGAGAGTGGGTGCTCGTCTCTTCTTCGGGAGTAAATCTTACATCTATTGTTCCAAAACGATTGCCACGAAACGCAAAAGTTTTGTGATTTGATATGCTTCTCGAGTATTTCCATCCTGTCAATGCGTCAAGTTTACAATAGAACCAGTCTTGGTGTTGATGTTTCTGCAACTTACAGTGCATTTGTAAACATTAATACTTTCCTTGATACTAACAAAAATGCGCATTAGCTGTTTTATTATACAATTTTCCTCGCCCTCATAAAGGATTCACCGTCTATCCGTTTAACTGAACTGTATTTAGTGCTATATTTAGCGATGGCTGTTGTGATTATGGTAGTGACAGTGTTGTCAATGTTTGTAATATTGTTATCCCTTACTTCATCGAAAATCATTAATGTAGTGGTGAGTGTGGTTATAGCAGAACGATACACCGTTGTTGCTGTTCATGTTGATTGTGCTGCTGATGAGGCAGAAGGTGACTTAGAGATTGGACCTGATGTAGTTGGCGTTGTTATTATTGCTCTTTACAATTTACCTTTCTTTTTTACCTTCTCTAGTTCTTCAGGGCAAATTACCTCCAGATGTCACTTGCTTCTACAGGTTAACAACTAAACCTTTTTGCCGTCTACAGCGGCTCTCAAAGGTTCTGCTCTTGCAATAAGGCATTGTTCCAGAATGGCCCTATTGCTTTCGAAGAGGTCATTAGTTCTTATAAATCCTTTCTGACCCCCTCCTAATCACACATCGTCCTTTGTCACACACTTTGATCACCTTCCAATCCTCTGATATTCAACAAACCAGAAGTCACAACCGTTGCCGGTACCCTTGACTGACACCACCCCGCCTGTATCTCTTTGGCCTAAATATTGGAGCATACCTGTAGGTGTGGATATGTACCTTAACCCCTTTAGCCTATATTTGGGCTGTGCTTTCAATATCAAAAATTATGCAAACGGGTTCATACATTCTTCCCTTCTCTAGAGAGACGGTTTGCACCACACATCGTATAACGAAGCTTCTTCCAGCTGTTCTTTTAAGGATTTGCTGATGGCTGAAATCCTTCTTCATTCTTTTTTTTCTTTTTTTTTTTTTTGGAAGACAGTTATAGATATTTTTATTCTTTTATTTGATTCTATATATAGTGGCCAGCAGAGAGAAGCCGTTTCGTGAAACATGTCTAGCTCTTACTGCTTCTTTCATATTTGGACATCGGGAATTGTTTAAAATAGCAGCAAAAGTGTTGTTGCATTGTGAAAGAACGGAAATATTTTTCGTTTGATAAAGAACGTGTGTATGTGACGGTGCTGCTGCTGCTGTTGTTGTTGTTGTTGTTGTTGTTGTTGTTGTTGTTGTTGTTGTTGTTGTTGTTGTTGTTGTTGTTGACAGCATTTTCACTCAGGTATTCAAAGTGGTTGTTAAAATATTTTCTTTTTATTCATGTTCAACATTAATATTTTGTTGCACAATTAAATTACAATTCTTTTTTTTTATTTATTTGTTGTTTGTGAAGTGCGTTATTCATTTTTAGTTTTCTTTTGAGAGGGTGTGGCTCGAAGGTTTTGAAACCAATTTCTTTGTATGCAAGCAACTTAAAGAATTTTTTCCTATGTTGTCTGTATACGGATAGACTTTGCGAGCAGTTTTTATAAAAACTATTCCATCTTTTAAAAATCCTTTACTACGAAGAGTGACTTGAAAATTCAGCAGTGAATAATAATATAATAATGATAATAATAATAATAATAATAATCATAATAATAATAATAATAAAGGAAAAAATGCTTTCTAATTGATGTATCAATACCAGCAGATGACGTTTCCCTAAAAGAAATGGAGAAACTTTCAAAATACAAAGACCTGGAAATAGAGGTAACTCGAATATGGAATCTAAAAACAGAAACAATACCTATCATAGTAGGCGCCTTAGGTATGATAAAAGGATATTCAGACAAATACATAACAAAAATACCAGGACTTACAAATATATATAACATACAAAAAATTGCACTACTGGGCACTGCACACATCCTACGCAAAACACTTTCAATACAGTAACCATAAGAGCACCACAGCAAACCACAGCACATGCCCAAGGCACACAGAGCTGCGCTCGGTTGTGAAGTGAAAGCACGTTATAAAAATAAAACTACTGAACAATAATAATAATAATAATAATAATAATAATAATAATAATAATAATAATAATAATAATAATAATAATAACAACAACAACAACTTCAACAACAACTAAAAAACTGGATGTTAAAACTCGTTGAAAATCACGTGAGGCGTAGTTTTATTGTCTCTCTCATCGAGCAAGCTATCACTGTTCCTTTCCTGTGTTTTATTAGAGATTTCACCTCTGTTTTCTGCTAAGAGATTACTTTTATCAGAAAGAACTGTATTTCCCATCGTTTCCTCTGCTGCTGTTTTCCAATACCCGTCTTTTGCTAGCTTCGAGCTCTACTTCTTTGAACCAACGACTTTCTTATTGCTCTAGCTTGATCACATAATCTCTGATCTGTGAGTTGAAACAATCCTCTTTCTCTCCATTGATCATACATACATTGTCGGTATGCCCTAAGATGAACACGATTTTCGTCTACGGGACTGCTCGGGTAGTAACACTCCATGACCACAGCATTGATTTGTTTGTTCCATCTACGCCGTGTCTGCTGGTTCCTTGCTGGATAACGACAGGCTGGAGTCGGACCAGTATCTCTGAGCCTGCAGAGTGTAACACTTTCACCATCAAAGGCTTCATTTTCATTACCGCCGTTATTCACAATATTTTGTTTTTTTATTGTCACTCATATGAGGCAGCGATTATCAGGTTGCGCAATTACCAGTGTTTCTCGTGTGACACCATCACTAGATTATCATCAGTCAGAGCATAGGGAGACTCCAACCGCTTCCTTTCATTATTATTATTATCATCACTATTATTATTTTCATTTTTTACGACTATTTGTCATTGTTAATATTTCCTCTGATCCGACATGAGTTTTGGCTAAATTATTATTATTATTATTACCATCATTATTATTATATCCATCTATTATTAAAAGGTATTTTTGAATGTTGTTTAGTTTCAACTTTTGTCTTGTACTTGAGATGATCATAAATATGTGAGTGTTTAAGGGAATAATAAGAGCAAGATAGACAGCTTGGTGAACAGAGATTAAATTTCACGGGTCTGTAAATAGATTCGGCAGATGGTGAAGAGATCAGCAACGGGCATTCCTGTGCGATAAGGAGACAAAAGCGGCCTCACACCCTTGCGGTCAGCAAATATCAAAAGTATTTACTACTATTAGCGATCAATGAGAGCGCTGATCTTGAATTTGAAATGAGCCAAGTCATCTTGGTCTATTTTTAATTACTGCTAGAAAAGATAGTTATATATATATATATATATATATATATATATATATATATATATATATATATATATATATATATATATATATATATATACTGATGTTCACCTCGTTGAATTTTTTAATTTCTGAATATTTTTTTTATTATTATTATTATTATTATTATTATTATTATTATTATTATTATTATTTTGGTTTGGTTCAGGTTCTGTTTTATTCCTAGTACGACTTATGTGGGTAGCAGGTCATTACCTGTAACCTTAGGTATCCACATGTTTTCAGTGGTCTTTCAAGTGCTTAGAGCTCTCCTGATAATCCTAGCTGTCCCTAAGAGACAAACTTTCTGAAGGAGATCTACCGGGCATTCTATTCCAATCTCCTTCGGGCGTTTCTCTATATCTTTGCTTACTCTTCCAGACGCACTAATTATTATAGGCACGACCTTTACTGTTCTCATGCTCAAAATTCTTACAATTTTAAATTTTAAGGGATTGTATATTTTTTTGTTTTTCACCCTCTTTCTTTACGATCCTGGAATCAAACAGGCATGATAGGTCGATCAGTAAGCAACTTCGCTCTTCCTTATCTATAATTGTCATGTCCGGTCTATTATTTTCTAATTTCTTGTAGTTTCTCCCGTAAATAATTTTTATAATCAACTGTTACAGTCGCACCAATCCCTAGTTCATTCTTACAAAACCTACTTGTCAACTCTTTGACCCAGCAGTAGAGAAATATAATTAAACTTCTAAGTGGAAGGGTTCCCCCTTCCAACCACGTGCCACTCCTAACGGTCACAGACACTCGAAATAATAATTAACGAAGCGGAGTTGCCATGACAGCAAACAGTTTCGAAATCCACTGTGAAGACAGTGGTTTAAAATCCATTGGCTAAAAATAACTTAAATGCTTCTTTGTTGCAAATTTTCCCAAATAATGACTACCATATTCGTTATTAGCATACAGAATTATATCAAAGTACATATTTTGAAAATTTTCTGATTAAAATTTGTGGTTGGAAGAAAACGAAGACCCAGAGCGGGTTGATGCTTTGGTGAACAGTCAACGGCTTTGGAGAGCATAAAGATTAAAGTTGTATTTGAGAAAAGGTTTGCCGACATAGAGGACTGGAAGCCATCTGAATATCGAAAAAGAGTTACTTGTATCATGATGACTCGCGCTGGATATTAAAATCCCGGCATCATGAGTGCTGCTCAATGCTCTGTGAAGACTGTAAAGTCTGTATGGCATGACATGGACAGCTGCAACGGAAACTTCGAAGCCATGCCAGCAGGAAGAGACACAGCAAGTGTTCTGACTGCGTCCGCACGTCGGGATTTTTATAACCGCCTGTTCGAAGGTTATAAAGGACACAGGTTCGTGTGTCACATAGCTAGCTAGAGGTGATGGCCTCTTGGAGCTAATCAACGGCAGCATTCGTCCTATTTTTTTGGATTGCCATGTTGGCTTGGCGATAACTATTAATATCCAGTACCGCTGCCGTAGTCTCCTTTAGAGAGACTTAGAAATATTAATATCTATCTACCTATCTATATATATGTATGTATGTATGTATGTATGTATGTATACATACTTACTTTTTGCTTTTAAACTGTACTTTTTCAAGTACATGATAAAATACTTTTAAAGCATCAAATAAAAAAAAAGTCAAATGGAAACATCGTCTGTTGTTACTGTGTTACCACCAGCCACATAAAACTGTTGTTTCCGATATAACATGCTTCCGCCTTACCATGAACTACATTGCATCTTCCGACATGCTTTAGTTATTCGTATGAAGTACAGTGTCATATTCTACACATGTTCTATTCCTTCAGTATATTTCCGAATGGGTATAAATTCTGATAGTGACTACGGAGAGTTATGGAATCCTTTTCTTTTTCTTTTTTGTGCCTCCTATATGTTTTGTGGATATGTTTTCTCTGTTTTTCTAACGATTCTTCTGGAGGAAGACCCTGTTGAGATCGACGTGGTTGTTTTTTCTTAAACAACTACAAGACGACTGCTTCGTAAAAATCATAGACTAGAAGAATGATGTTCTGGAGAGAGAGAAAACTGGGAAAGATTGGGGATGACGAGAATAGGTGAGATTATGTATTTTAAAAAACCTCCAAATACTTTTAGTACTTTTTATGTTCTTTGTATGTGCATTATATGTTTGTATTGGTGAATGCGATGGGTGGTCATTTTCCAAGTAATCGAATATTAGTGGTAAAAGGAAAGATATTGGATTTATTAAGTGTTACTCTAATTTTTGGAGCCTAGTTTCTAACTGATAGATGTGAGGTTGGAGAATTTTTTGCGATTGTATATATAAAATGTAGAAGAATGTTAGTGAGATGACATCTACAAATGAAGCTGTGTGTAAGTTTTGAAGATGTGTGTGAAGATCGTGTAGATGTAGGTCAAATTAATTGGTAAGAGAACAGGCCCATGTTGTGCCTCATGCAGGAAACAGTCAATATTCTATTTTGCTTCTTGAATTGGTCAATATTTTATTTTAAAGTGGGCAATCGGAAATGGAATCAAAAGCTTTGCGAATGTCGATGTTAGATAAAGCAGTGAGGTTGGTGTGAGGTTGTTATTATTATTGAAGCCATCATGTTTTAGTGTAAGATTTGTGAGTGTGGGAAGGGCTATAGTGATTTGAATAGGATAGATTCTGTTATAATTTTTAACGTCAACATAAGATGGTGATAAATATGTATGATGCTAGGCTTTTGATGGGATGTGGGAAAGTTGCCCAGCGAGATTCAAACTAGGAGATGCAACTAAACACCAAAAGGTGCTATACCCACTTCTATCACCTCCTGATTCTCACACAACCATAATAACGAGTGCTAACATGTGAAGAAGCCACAAATGTTTCAAGGAAATTTGTAGCCCATTTTATCGAACTCACAAACATAACTTATTAATCTCGTTGAAACTCAACCATTGAATGTTTTTAAGTGCAGTACGTTCAAGGGCATGACTTAGAATTGCAACACTACCATTTCTGCTGCTCCACCCTTTGCCTTAATAGCACACTGATTTGCGCCAGGGAATATAATGTCTGGTTTTCAAATATATAGGATATGTGAGGTTAAATATTTAGTACTAAGGACTTTTTCCTGATTTTTAAAGTTATTCATTTGATATTTTAATTAAAAATTATTATAAAGTACGAGAAAACATTCTGACAAATTATTCAGAAATTATGAGCACTTAAACAACATCCTTAATTTAGTCGTTAGAAGTAAATAACCAAATTAAATCTTGATTAATGAACTTGTTTACAAAAGCAGTGTACAGAGAAATGGTTTGTGAGAATTAAATATAAATAATACAAGATATCGAGAAGGAAATACAAGACGGCAAAAAAAGTCGGCTTAATGTTGTCGTCAGCTTTCTATCCATCATTTTTTTCCACTTAGTTATAATTCCAGATAAATTAACAGCTTGTGACTGACAGAAAGAATTAAGGTTCATAGGATGGAAGAATTGATTTTGTAAGAAATGTGCGAACGAAAGTAAAAACAGATAAAGTGATAAAACATTTGGAAATGGAGGAGAAATGAGAGAGTAAGTAAGGGAAATTGAAAACCAAACCGAATATCGGTCCTGAACAAAGGAATTGGTTCCTTCTGCAACTAAAGAGAAGAAAAAGAATACTACATGAATATAAAAAGCTTTCTTTTTCTGAAGAGCGAATAAAAAGTAAATTTAGATGGAGGAGAAGGAGGAGAGGAAATCAATAAAATAGAAAACAGAATGTTATAAGTGAGGAGAGTTAAGGCATTTAAATGTCTTGGAGAATGATGTAGGTGACATATTGAACGATAATTGCGCGATACTTTTGCTGAGATTTGTAACAGCTGCGCGATGAAAAATTACTCAAAGTATTAGCTGCAATATTTATTGACGCGAAATTCTGCAGCAAATGTCTATAGCTGCCCTTGTAGAAGAACCAACTGCCACAGCCGTTGCCGTCTATTTTTGATGAAGTGATAGTGAATGGGGTAATGAGGCAGAATAAAGAGATATTCTTACTTGACTGAAGAAAATACTCTTGGTAGAGAAAATATTATAAAACAATTGAAATTTCGAACACAATAATAAACAATAATAATGATTTCTTTTGCTAAATAGAAGTTATTTTCTCTAACAAGTATTTGCTTTACAGATAACGAAGGGGGTAAGGACCAATTAGAACCTCTGTGGGGTTTCAATTCATAATGCTAAGATATATATTATAATGATTTCTAATTATATTGGTTTTCTATGAACAGTTGTACATATGCCACAGATTATGCAAACTTGTTGAAAATTTAAGGAACGATTTAATCGTGATAGTTCAGTTGTCAAAAGAGTTTTATGTTAGATTTGGATTCTATTACATTAAAATACATTTAAACACCACATGGAAATTTCACGGTTATTTTATAAACTATAAGATTGCTTGCAGTTTATTGAGAACTATTTATAGGGGTGCAGCCTTTGGGCATAACATCTTTGAAAACAAACTCTTCGTCATACACTTGTTACCTCTTCTATTTTGACAGTTGTCCGTTATTATTGCATTTACGTCAAGAAGTGAACATGTTCTAGAAAGAGCTACATACTGATTCATAAATAAAGAAGACAACTTGCTTGAATGTTCATCCTTGTTTTTGACAACGTTAAACGGATTGGAAATTGTAAAATCAAAGGCAAATTGGCACTATTCGGGCAGAGTTTTGACCCGTGAAATTAAAACTTTTGATCCTGCACGTGCATTAATAATGCTTTCTGTTATAAGCACAAAGCCTGAAATTTTGTGGGATGGAGTTAGTCGATTACATCGTCCTCAATGTTCAACTGGTACTTATTTTATCGATCCCGAAAGAATGAAAAGCAAAGTTGACCTCGATAGAATTTCAATCCAGAACGTAAGGAATGAAATGCCGATAAACAATTTGCCTGGATAATGACTCTGCCAGCTTGCTGCCTTTGTTCGTGCAGTAATAATGAACGATGAGTGGAGGCGCAATGGCCCAGTGGTTAGGGCAGCGGGCTCGCGGTCATAGGATCGCGGTTTCGATTCCGAGACCGGGCGTTGTGAGTGTTTATTGAGCGAAAGCACCTAAAGCTCCACGAGGCACCGGCAGGAGATGGTGGCGAACCCTGCTGTACTCTTTCACCACAACTTTCTCTCACTCTTACTTCCTGTTTCTGTTGTACCTGTAATTCAAAGGGTCAGCCTTGTCACACTCTGTGTCACGCTGAATATCCCCGAGAACTACGTTAAGGGTACACGTGTCTGTGGAGTGCTCAGCTACTTGCACGTTAATTTCACGAGCAGGCTGTTCCGTTGATCGAATCAACTGGAGCCCTCGTCGTCGTAAGCGACGGAGGGCCACTAACGGCGTTATTGATACCGTTATTGCTGCTGATGATTACATTATTGTTGTTGCTGTTGTTGTCGCAGCTCATGCTGATGTTCGTGTATTTGTTGTTGCTGTGGACGTCGTTGTTCGTTTTGTTGTTTTCAGATTGCTTACTACACTGAAGGGGAACCGCCTCACATGAAGATTTGTTCGTGGACTGCAATGACTAAGGCGGTAAATGAATATATTTAACCCCTAAAACCACTTTTCCATTTAAGCTTGTATTGCCCATGCTATGGAAAATATTGCGGGACAGGTGAACACCCGCACCGTGATTAGAACGTTTAAAAACATTTTCAGTTGAAACACGGCTGCATCTGCAAAGGAAGTTACAATTTCAACGGCTGAAAAGCGGGGGGGGGGGACAATTTAGAAGACAAAGGCTTACCAACAATGTTTCAAGCGTGAGTTCCACATATGGTGCCAATAATAATAATCCTTTCTATTAAAGGCACAAGGCCTGAAATTTTGCGGGAGGGGACCAGCCGATTACATCGAACCCAGTGTTTCATAGGTACTAAATTTATCGACCCCCGAAAGGATGAAAGGCAAAGCCGACCCCGGCGGAATTTTAATTGAGAACGTAAAGACGGTCACAGTACCGCTAAGCATTTTCCCGAGCGTGCTAACGACTGTACCAGATCGCTGCCATAGAAGAAGAAGAAGAAGAAGAAGAAGAAGAAGAAGAAGAAGAAGAAGAAGAAGAAGAAGAAGAAGAAGAAGAAGAAGAAGAAGAAGAATTGGAAGAAGAAGAAGAAGAATTGGAAGAAGAAGAAGAAGAAGAAGAATTGGAAGAAGAAGAAGAAGAAGAAGAAGAAGAAGAAGAAGAAGAAGAAGAAGAAGAAGAAGAAGAAGAAGAAGAAGAAGAAGAAGAAGAATTGGAAGAAGAAGAAGAAGAAGAATTGGAAGAAGAAGAAGAAGAAGAAGAAGAAGAAGAATTGGAAGAAGAAGAAGAAGAAGAAGAAGAAGAAGAAGAAGAAGAAGAAGAATTGGAAGAAGAAGAAGAAGAAGAAGAAGAAGAAGAAGAAGAAGAAGAAGAAGAATTGGAAGAAGAAGAAGAAGAAGAAGAAGAAGAATTGGAAGAAGAAGAAGAAGAAGAAGAAGAAGAAGAAGAAGAAGAAGAAGAAGAAGAATTGGAAGAAGAAGAAGAAGAAGAAGAAGAAGAAGAAGAAGAAGAAGAAGAAGAAGAAGTAGAAGAAGAAGAATTGGAAGAAGAAGAAGAAGAAGAAGAAGAAGAAGAAGAAGAAGAAGAAGAAGAATTGGAAGAAGAAGAAGAAGAAGAAGAAGAAGAAGAAGAAGAAGAATTGGAAGAAGAAGAAGAAGAAGAAGAAGAAGAAGAAGAAGAAGAAGAAGAAGAAGAAGAAGAAGAAGAATTGGAAGAAGAAGAAGAAGAAGAAGAAGAAGAAGAAGAAGAAGAAGAAGAAGAAGAAGAAGAAGAAGAAGAACAACAACAACAACAACAACTCTGAAACTGCAAATTTGAGCAAATATAAGGAGTTGAAGACTTGCAAATTATAAGGAGTTGAGAAGGATCCAACATTACTAATAGTCATTGGAGTCACTTGGACTGATAACAAAAGGAGCAATCAGCTATCAAATTACTGGCAGCACTAAAATAAGTGAATTGCAAACGATCAAAAATAAGGAAATCTCGCATTTTTTTGCTTTGATTCCTTTCCATGTAAATGCAATCTTATTTCTTCGGTGTTATTGTTGTTTTTTTAACACACAGACATCAGTTTTTTTTTTTGTTTGTTTGTTTGTTTGTTTTTTTTTTTCGACTACATGGCATTTCACCTGTTAACATCTTCGGTGCAAAAATCTTGTTGTCGCTTGACGTTTTTGGATGATGAGACTTGTGTGTGTAGCTTGTATAAGTTTAAGCAAAGCCAAAACATAATGATAATAATAATAATAATAATAATAATAATAATAATAATAATAATAATAATAATAATAATGATGATGATGATGATGATGATGATGATGATGATGATAATAATAATGGTGATGATGATGATGATGATGATGACGATGATGATATGGTATTGACAGAAAAGAGTTGAATGCTCGATCCAAATTTCTTTTGCTTCTCAACTTTCTGTTCCATTCTTTGTTTACGTCTTATCACGTCTGAACATGTACTGAAGCATGAAATAGTTTCTATTTTCTAGTTCTACGGAATTATAGAAGTAAATGTATCAATTATGGCGCGGCAGATGTTTATTCTGCAGCTTCACTGCATTACTCTTTTTTTTTTTTTCTACATTACTACGTAATACCGGACTGTTTATCTGATGATCATCTTCATTTACATCACATTATTGCAAATATTTTGACACCTGCTTCAATACAGCTAATCTGATTGTCAGTGCCATTAACAGCTCGCAATTTATCACTCCCAATTTTGTGAATTGTTGTCACTCGAAACGATTTTCACCAGTTTCCTACTTCAACACTCACTATAAATGTATATGAATGGCTTTAGGATTAGTATGTTTATTTCCATTATTCTATCCGGTAGAAATGAAAGAACCAAGATATTTATAACTACTAACATAAATTTGTCATGTATTGAAAAAAAAGGGACACTAGTTGGAAAGCATGTTAAACTTACTTGAACACACACATTACTGAATGAAGAATATAACACACAAGTCTATAAAGTACGACAGCTGCTGCATGAATTGACTGGAAACATTATGAAGTTTATTTACATAGCATGGCATATAAAAGAAGAGGGGTGAAAGAAGAATGAAAGAGAGAGAGAGAGAGAGAGAGAGAGAGAGAAAGTGGAGAGGGAGCAATACTCGATTGGGGAAAGTAGCACAAAGAAATACGAAAAGGAAAGATAAATAAGGAGTCAATGAGCAAAGAAAAATAGTTGTGAGAAAGGTATAGGAATGAGTGACAGAGAAAGCAGAGACAGACAGAAAGCGAGAGAGAGAGAGAGAGAGAGAGAGAGAGAAGAGGAGCGTGAAGGAAGATTTTTATATGCAAAACGACCCAAGAGAATTGAAAGAATAAAAGAAAGATAAAATGAAATTTCAAGAAAAATATATATAAAAAAAAATGTAGAAAGTGTTAATGAAAAGGGAGAAACAACATTTACTTTAAAGGAAGTTACTAGAAACAAATATTTTTAAAAACCGTTATGGAAGCAGTGTATGCATATCAAGACGTTTAACTTGAATTAAGTACTCCAGCACTAAAGAACGCGATGCTACAAACAAAGAACGGTTCAGGATTTAGAGTGAATATTAGACAGAATATATAAAATGTGATACAAATCTCATGGTTAGAATCGGCTTTAACAATCTTTTTAAATATTAATTTGCTAGTGTTATTTTCAATACAGTTTATATTGTTTTGCCTTCGTAGTAAATTTAGATAAGATTTTAAATCGATGCAACATCACTGAGTACAATGAAATTAATAAAAAAAGAATATGATCATTTCGCTGGCCAATTTGCATCACAAAAACTTGTAAATAACACAACTCTATTTCCCTGAGACATACATTCCTCATCCACCGTCTCTGCTCTCAGATTACGCTATACGCCGGCGCCGTTTTGACTGGTGATGTCTGCATGTATGTGTGATCCACTTAAATGCAACAAAACCCTCCGGTTACTCCAACTTAGATTCTTTCTTTCTCGTTCCTGCTACCTCTAACGATTTCCGAATTCCTTCCAACAACTATCTCTTTCTTAATTGAGGACTTCAATGTCATTTAATTTTTCTCTGAAATCATCATCCTCACTGATTTCAATATATGCATCTCTTTCTAGTTATCGCACACCTCCTATATCGACACTATTGAACTCTTCTTGCAGTCTCTGTTTATCAA
This sequence comes from Octopus bimaculoides, assembly GCF_046866305.1. Lineage (NCBI taxonomy): Eukaryota > Metazoa > Mollusca > Cephalopoda > Octopoda > Octopodidae > Octopus > Octopus bimaculoides. Next base: position 6,562,841 of record NC_142937.1, on the reverse strand, counting down.
TTATCATCAACATTTCCAAATTGCTTACGAGATATTAGGCTTCCCTCTTGGAGCCAGACAATTTTCTACAAAACGGAGTCTCGTTGTAATACTGTTCACTTGCCTTGAAGTGATGCATTGAATTATATTCTAGGCTGCATCCTATATATATAGCAGACTTCCGCACAGTTTCTGTCAACAAAATTCATTCAAAAGGCATTGGTCAGCTTATGCTTTAGAAGAAGGTTCTTACCCAAAAGTACGCGAAGTGGGACTAAACCGAAAACTTGTGTTTGTTGGCACTCCATCGCTTACGACGTCGAGGGTTCCAGTTGATCCGATCAACGGAACAGCCTGCTCGTGAAATTAACGTGCAAGTGGCTGAGCACTCTACAGACACGTGTACCCTTAACGTAGTTCTCGGGGAGATTCAACGTGACACAGTGTGACAAGGCTGACCCTTTGAATTACAGGCACCACAGAAACATGAAGTAAGAGTGAGAGAAAGTTGTGGTGAAAGAGTACAGCAGGGTTCGCCACCACCCCCTGCTGGAGCCTCGTGGAGCTTTAGGTGTTTTCGCTCAATAAACACTCACAACGCCCGGTCTGGGAATCGAAACCGCGATCCTATGACCGCGAGAGCGTTGCCCTAACCACTGGGCCATTGCGCCTCCACACACCGGAAACTATATGGTTGAAAAAGAGAGACTCTGAAGCACACAGCCTTGCTTGTGTCTGTTCATCACTTATTTGAAATCATGCATGTACAGTTTGTGTCAAATGAAAAGAGCAAAGCACAATCAGTGCCTTGACCTAAGATTAATACGATTTCAAACAAGAATGAGGCATGCTGATAGAAAGAGGGGGGTGTTTCGAAGAGTAGATATAATATACGCGTGAGCAGAGATATCATACGGGTGTGTAACCACGTAGATCTGGCTTGATGTACTACAAGCTACTCAGATTTTTTGTCCTCTCCAATATGTTCTTTGTTCGTTTTATTTTTGTTTAAATGTATGCAAGAAAATTTAGAACTGCTTAGAATATTACTTAAAATGGGCTATTGGTTTCGAAGGAAGAATTGACAGTCTTTAATGGATATGTGGACGTTTCTAAGAATGAATGGAATTAGTTCGATAAACGATAATAGTACTGCCTTAGTCAAAAACCAATTGACTGACATAAGTAGGAGTTGAGGGTTGATGAGGAGAAGTTAGTATTGAATAACAGAAAATAGAGATGTAGAAAAGAAAAAGAGGGAAAGGATATGTTTTTAGAAGTACAGCATAGATTTGTTGAGCTTAGGTTTTTTTCTTTTTTCTTTGACATTTAATAACTAATAAATTTACTGATCTGACAAAATTAATACTATATTTTCCTTAATGCTATATGCTATTACATATATACTTCCAGCTCCCTTTCAACACCGATTTCTTTTAATTCTCTACCTAGTCTCACCCAACCCCTTATCAGTTTGCTTGACACACGCTATACGTTGACACAAATATCCATTATTACCAATCTTTAAGTCGAGAAATTAATATTGGCTTCCAGCTGTTACAGCAAGACAAGAAAGTTGTTTGCAAATCGATATCTTTAATTTGATTGGTCAGTGGTAGAAACAGGGATGGAACAAATATTTGATCAATAAATGAAGAGAAAATATCTTCAGGCCAAGATTAATTGAAGAATAGCATTAGTCGTTAAGGAGATATTCACATCGGAGTTGAGTAGATCAACTGGGATCAATGTCGTATTCTGTGGTAACTGTCATTCTTTATCAGGATTCTCTAGCATAGTAGTAGTAGTAGTAGTAGTAGTAGTAGTAGTAGTAGTAGTAGTAAGAGGAGGAGGTCCAACAAGAAGGTAGTAGGAAAACGAGGAGAAGATTTGCACCAATAGAACTAAAAATATTGTTGTTTGTAGTGTTGGATATTATCGGTATAGTAATTTATGTCACTATGTACTTATAAGATACAATACCAACGTGACGAGCGAGAAGTGGGAAGCTGTGAGTCTCATGACGTTCTGCAGAGAAATAGACACGAAGGTGAAACGGTTTAATCTAAATAGCGGATTTGAATAATAGTCTAGTTCGCTGGATCGTCCCCTAAGCATAGATATGTAGTCAAATATAATTGTGGTAGAAAAGTGGTGGGAAATGGGATGTTTATGCCTTTCGAATTGACGCCAAAAATGTGATATGGCTCCAAGTCAGAAATTTTGCAAGTGACAATAACATAATAATAACCTAGTAAAAAAAAAATAGGGATTTGTAGAATTAACACACGTCCACAACTTGGTGGGGAGAATAATCCACTGAATTGTCTGTAGTTCTGGAATAGAACTTATTTTATATTAAAAGCAGCGATTTGGAAAATTTGGTTTTGTGTTTTTTACTATCACGGCGGCATATACGAAAAAGATTTCTACGACTAATATAGTTGTTGTTGTTGGCATTCCGTCGCTTACGACGTCGAGGGTTCCAGTTGATCCGATCAACGGAACAGCCTGCTCGTGAAATTAACGTGCAAGTGGCTGAGCACTCCACAGACACGTGTACCCTTAACGTAGTTCTTGGGATATTCAGCGTGACACAGTGTGACAAGGCTGACCCTTTGAAATACAGGTACAACAGAAACAGGAAGGATGAGTGAGAGAAAATTGTGGTGAAAGAATACAGCAGGGTTCGCCACCATCCCCTGCCGGTGCCTCGTGGAGCTTTAGGCGTTTTCGCTCTATAAACACTCACAACGCTCGGTCTGGGAATCGAAACCGCGATCCTATGACCGCGAATCCGTTGCCCTAACCACTGGGCCATTGCGCCTCCACACGACTAATATAGACACGATAGATAAACATCCAGAAGTAAAATCACTCACAATATAATCGAACAGCCTGTACTTTTTTGTCGAGTACAGAAAATCTATTCACTAAAAATATCGAGTAAGCTCACGTTTGTTGCGTTTTGCATATAATAATCGCAAGTTTTTGTATATTCATATCAAGTGGAAAGACGGAAATACTGACGATTCGAGAAAATTATCTCTTCAGAGAGAATGTCTTTTACATTCGTGGCAGCACTGAAAAATTAAGCCGATCGTCTGCCAAACAAGTAGGGTGATATGGTTAATATAATCCATACACGATAAATGATCTCGATATCTGGGACTATAAAAAATCTGCAAGACCTTAAGATTTAAAGGGTGATGAACAAAACAAGATGCTTTCCTTCACAACCTTGCCACCAAGTGGGTGGCCGGTCAAAGTTTATTCTAAATTAAAAAGAGAAGCAGAACATACATACATACATACGTACATACATACATACATACATACATACATACATGTGATCTGGAAATCACAATAAGTATTGCAGGTGGAAATATCTTAAAAATAGTCTTTCATAATCTGAATGACGTCATCAGTCTTCATTCTAAAGAGTCTGCGAATGTTGTCACGCTGTTGAGAAAGAATCGGTGAACTAGTAAGATCCGAAAGCATTTCAATGAGAAGTTTCGGAGCGTTGATTTTTAAGAATGCATCCTCCACGTTGGACAGATTTGTCTATCCAAAACAATCCAAGTAAAACAAAACTAATTAAAAGACCCACGGCTTCAAGACAGGACAGATTGTCTATTCAAAACAATCCAAGTAAAACAAAACCAATTAAAAGACCCACGGCTTCAAGACAGGACAGATTGTCTACCCAAAACAATCCAAGTAAAACAAAACCAATTAAAAGATCCACGGCTTCAAGACAAGACAGATCAAATACTATATCTCTAATATTAACTCTAAATGCTTCTTTGAAGCTCCATACTATATTTTTTCTCATTCCCCAGCTCACACGGAACAATAAAACTTGGACTGTAAAATTTTGGACTGGACATTTAAGTAAATTAAGAAAACTTACTACGTAGTAGTCATTTATTTTGATTCCTCTACATTGGACTGGCTTACGTTTCTGACGTCTTTCCGAGTGAACGATTTCGAGTAAGATCTACCCAAGACAAGGAAATGTTACCCATATTTTCCTAGAAAGATACATCTTATTTCTTTATTGCCCACAAGGGGCTAAACATAGAGGAGACAAACAAGGACAGACAAAGGAATTAAGTCGATTAGATCGAACCAGTGCGTAACTGGTACTTAATTTATTGACCCCGAAAGGATGAAAGGCAAAGTCGACCTCGGCGGAATTTGAACTCAGAACGTAACGGTAGACAAAATACCGCGAAGCATTTCGCCCTGGCGTGCTAACGTTTCTACCAGCTCGCCTAGAAAAATACATCTATGTCGTTATAAATATGTCTAATCACTTCAAAAGAGCGCAAAGTATTTGTATACATATTAGGTTTTATCTTTCAGTAACGTTGAAAATACACATTTATTGAATATTCATGCTACTCTACACATTTGTTTCAATTTTTGCATCTGTTATGATCATTCATCCGTCATATGGTCTTATAGTGTTTTAGTGAGGTGCTCATTCATCCACACGCAACTCAAAAAGTATAAACACAATATATCTAGTTCGGTCATAACATACCTGAAGCAACGAGAACTCGACAATGAATGAAGACGGAAAGATTGATCAAGTGATTAGTCAAGTAATCGATTAGTAAACTGGTTAATTATTTAAGTAATTTACTAATAACAATTGTTTCTAATTTACGCTCAAGAATAGCAATTTTTGAAGGTATATAGTACTTTATTTTATCGACCGTGAGATTTAAAGACAAAGTTGACTTCGGTGGAATTTCTAACTTAGAACGTGAAGAGTCTGAAAAAATATGCAGGCATTCTGTCTAACACTCTAACCATTCTGCAATTCCCCGTCCGCAAGCTGATTAATGATAACAGTTTTTGATTTAGGCACAAGCCCAACACTTGTGACTGGGGAGCTTATTATATAGCATCGATCCTAGTACTTTAGTACTTTAATTTTACCGCCCACACCCCATGAAGGGCAGTTGGCTAAGCAGACGTCGACAGGATTTGAAAGCAGAACGTAAAAAGCTGGAGGAAATACCACAAGATATCTGTCCGATGCTTGAACGATTCTGACTAATAAAAATCCTTTCTCCAATAGGCACAGGGCCTGAAATTTGGGTGAGGACCTGAAATAGTTGATATAGACCCCAGTGCTCAAATCATCCTAAAAGGATGAAAGACAAAGTCAACCTTGGTGGGATTTGAACTCAGGACGTAAACACGAACAAAAGCTGCTGAGCATTTTATCCGGCGTCCTAGCGATTCTGCCAGTTCGCCGCCTTTAACTGACAAAAAAAAAAAAAAAAAAAAGAAGGAAGAAATAAAACAGAGCCAAAGTGTTCGGATTTGTTAGCAGAATGGCAGGAAGTATATTCCCATAAATTATAGATACAATTACAGATAGCCGAAATACCCCCATGTAAAAGAGCGTCAGGTTGGAATTTGCTGGTTCAATCCCGAGGTTTGGTTTATCGATGAAGTTCTCTTTTGTTCTTGAAATTATTACTTAAAAAAAACTCTTGTTTGATTTACTCAGTTAAGGAGGGGCGATAGCTGGGGAGGGTTTTGGTCACATATATGCATATTGTTGTATAATCATCATTATAATAACATGCATTCTTTTATTATCAAAGACTCGGATAATCAAATGTTCTGCAGCCAAATTCTAGTGTTCCGTTATTGATTTTTTTCTTCCGAGAATATTTTGTTGATTAGCAGATGTTTGAACAGCTCCATTACTTCTTTTACGAGTAGATTATTCATTTGCATTTGCAATCGTTCTGTGATTGCCAAGTACAATGGTCCGGTTAGTTAAAAAATCTTTTGAAAATCATATGAATTGCTTCAGCGTACAACAGTTGACGAAAAAATCTTCAGTTACACTCTTCCATTGCCTCAAATTAATAAAATACAATGCATTTTATCTCGTCTAAATAAGAAAACTAATTCTTATCCTTTAAGCATTCTACTCAATATTTTTAAAGAATCTATATTGCTTTCTTCTATAAGTTCCCACTCAAGATAAAAATGTGTATTCTTTATTAAAATTTGTATATGTGTGATGTTATATTTATTATCGATGTATTGTGCTGAGTTGAGTTCTTTTTCAGTAAGTTGTTTGTGATAAAATAAAATGTAGCCGTACTTTATTAAAAGTTGTTCTAAAATTAAATTAACGCATTTCAGTTATAGGAATTGCAATTTTTTAGCCTATTCATTGAAATATTTGCTCTCTCTCTCTCTGCGTATATGTACAATATCTGAGTTCAAATTGTAAATATTCCCCTAAGTTTTCCCTTTCCAAATTGTAGCAATATTGAGTATTGTTACAATTCGTGATTTTACATAATTTCGTTTAAATTGGTCTAATGAGATGTATTTGATGGTTTTTCTTCAAACATTCGTAAACTTGTTCATGCATTTGTATATCATAGAGAAGCATGGGAATTTTTCATCCCATTGTAAGCTGAAAATTCCAAAGGTGCTTTAAAATGAATCGAGTTTTCCGAAAAATTTCCAGCTATGTGCTTTAAATAGAACTGAAAGCGAGTATTTTCTTTTTCATTCGTCGTCATCATAATGAATTCGTCTTTTGTTTAATTTTAGTTTAATATTGATTTTCCCCATTATTACATGATCACAAATGTGTAAGATAAAATATAGGCGATCGAATCAACTTTACTATAGAACTAATAGTTAATTCAGTTCTATATTTAATATATTTAATAGTTAATTGTTGTGAGGATGTGTAGCCTAGTGGTTAAGAGTGTTAGGTTCCTGACCATAAGGTCGTGAGTTCGATTCCAGGATCAGGCATTATGCCTTTGCTTAAGGCACTTCATTTCGCGTTGTTCCGTTCTACTCAGTCGTAAATGAATGCCAGCCAACTCCTTTGCAGACGACTATCTCTCTTCTCCGGTCAAAGACCCTCTGCTACCAGAACATACTGTCTTGTAAGTGACAGCAAAGTATAGAACTTGTACTTATTATATACACTCCAGTTTCCACTGAAAGGCTTTGTGTAGAGGTTCGAAACAACCCAAAGATGCATACACAATTTAGACAAAGAGATCCGGTTATTTACTAATTTCTGATAAAGGAATATCTAATTGTTTATTTGATATTAACATATTATTGCGACACAGCACGTGTGTGTGTGTGTGTACATCCTCGTGCCTTTATATATGTATATTTGTATATACATATACTTGTATGTGTGCGTGTCTACGTGTGTATGTGTGCGTGTCTACGTGTATATGATAATTCGTAAGAAATACATACGATGACAAATGTGTAAATGTGATGAAAAGAAACCTTTATATGATTCGTAGAGAAGCAATACCTATGAAATCTGCACCCTGCAATTTCTGATTTTCGAGACAAGGCGGCAATAGTAATAAAAAATTGAATTTATTCCTTTTCTTGCTGTTGCCTTTTGTCATTGTATTTGAAATTCATTTTTTTCTTTTCTGTTTTGCTTTTCTATCATTGCTTTTTCCGATTCGTCATCAACACTTCATTATTCATTACTAAGATGATTTCTAAATTTAAAACTGAAAGGAAAAATATTCGCTTAGAATTCTATTTGTAACAAGTAGCTGAAATTTTTCTAAGGAAAACTTGATTCACTTCAAAAACATCTTTGGAATTTTCAACTTACAAAGAGATGAAAAATTCCCATGCTTCTTCGTGATATACAAATGTGTGAATTTGTATTTGAATGTTAGAAGAAAGACGATCAAACGTATCTTATGAAACCAATTTACACGAAAGAATGAATATAAGAACCGATGGTTTGGCCAATCATAATAAAAAATAAATAATTAATTAATCAGTAAAATGATGAGGTGAGGAAGAATAAGGAAAGGAAAAAAAGATTGATAAATTATCTACTGTAAACCCTTCCCATCTATCCGATTTTTACATTTTCTCCAGAGTACTTCCTCTCCTCCTTAGAGTATTATAAAGGATTAGATAATGCAAAAGAAAAATACCTGCCCGTAATGGCATTGATTTCAAACTGAATACAGACGCGATTACTTTAATTTAAAATGGTTTGTCTAAGTAGAGGAAAGGTATAAGGAGAAAAATTATAATGAAAAATGAAATTATCTATAAAAGCCTGAAAGGAAACAACACCATAACAACCTTATTATTCTAAATCTTAAATATAATCTATGCCTGTCAATAATTTTGAAAATATGTAAGCTAATAACTTTCAATTAATACAAGAAAATGAGGTGGTGAAACTATCGGTGCCCTGTGACTTATTTAAGGTTTTAATGGAACTTATGGCAAGCAGGGAACGGTTCACTTAGAAATGATCGGATAATGTTAGAACTGACATTTAAACTGAAAGGAGAGTTTTATAGCTTTCGTTTATCTGATACTGTTCGGGAATGTGCGTGGAGGAATGAAATCTATGCTATCGGTGAAGCTGCTTCTGATTAGGGCGTCATTGTAAAATACAGTAGCACAGTTATATGTCTCTGAATCAGAAGATATTCTGAAATTTCTCTTACCAATATTTCTAGGTAAATTTTAAAGAATAGTGGGGCGAAATTTTGAAAATTTGCTTGGTCTTCTATAACGGCTCTAAATGTCTGCATTTAGACTGTCTTAACAATTTGACTATATTAGTAATGGCCTTTACAGCAATCTTAAAGTCACAACTTTTGAACGTATTAAATCTTAGTCGCTCTGGATGGTACGGGATAAGGTTAGAAGTCATTTCTGCATAAACAGTAAGATCCAAGGGACAAGGTGTAAGAAGTCTGTAAGCTTCGAGCAATCCGTAGAAGGTATTCTTTTATTTGTTTCAGTCAGTTGACTGTAGCCGTGCTGGAGCATCGCCTTCAGTCGAACAAATCGACCCCAGAACATATTCTCTGTAAGCCTAGTACTTATTCTATCGGCCTCTTTGCCGAACCACTAAGTTACGGGGACTAAACACGCCAGCATCGATTGTCAATTGGGGGACAAACACAGACACACAAACACACATACATATATACAGATATATATATATATATATGTGTGTGTATATATATATATATATATATATATATATATATACACGACGGATTTAAAGGTAGTATTGTGTGTGTGTGTGTGTGTGTGTGTGTGTGCGTGCGTGCGTGCGTGCGTGTGTGTGTGCGTACGTTAATATGTGCAAGCACGAATGTATGCGTTTGATGCAGTGTAGCTATAATTAAAGTACTTCTAAAATGTCCACCATTCAAGCAGTTTCAAATTTCATAACAACAACTTAATGTAAGCAAAATTTCCAATATTTTCTTTAACACTCTTAACTGCTATTGTTTTTCTTGTGAAGTTACCGCTGATATGAATTGTAATTAAGAAAAAAATTGTTTTTTTTTTGTTTTTTTTGCTTACTTTTTTGCTTATATTTGTTGTTTTTTTTTTGTTTTTTTGTAGGGAATGTTCATAGTTAGTTTTCCCTACACTGTTGTCCAAGGAGGTTACTGGGCTCTCGTATCTATGATTGTTGTGGCCTACATTTGTTGTCATACCGGTAAAATATTGGTGGAATGTCTGTATGAAGTAGATTCAAATGGTTATTTAGTACGTGTCAGACACAGCTACGTGGAAATTGCTGAAGAAGCCATGGGAAAAAGGTTAGTATTTGGTAATATATTTCTTAAATATCAGTTTTGTCTTGCTCAAAATTTAATAGAATCTTTAAACCTTGTGTTTTAAAATTAAATGATTCCCAGATATATTCATTCTATAACCAAATCATTATACTAATAATTTTTATACTTTATATAAATTTTACTTACGGTTAAACATTTCTTTCGATAAAGCACCAAGACTAATTTTGCATAGTTAATTGAATTAATAACTATATTACATTTTATAAAACCTCACGAGAATGAAAATCTTGTAATTTTAACTGAAAGGGTGAAGAATTGGAAAAGTACAGCTAAATTCTGCAAGAATGGAATCCGAAGCTTTAGGTTTCTGCTGACGCATCTTTACAGTTAAAAATATTGATTTCTCTTAACTTTTTGGTGAAGGCTATAATTCACTCAATCGACCCATGTTCACGATTATTAATTTTCGCGACTTGGGTGAAATGAGAAGTAAATTAAATCTTTGTAGTAAATGAATTCAGAACGCAAACTAAAATAATAAGGGCAGATACAACACGTTACTTTCTGTGTCACAGTTTAAAATGTTTCTTTACTGAGAAAAAAAATGTTAAGGATCATAGAACAAACGCAATACTAAATTTTATATCTAAATTTTATCACAAGGACTTCATATTTGCAAAATCCTGAGTGTTTATAAAACATTTTGCAGTCTAGAGTCATAGTTCCACTCATCGCTATCACCAACACATCTTTTCTTTTCTGGAAATTTCTTCGGATTTCTTTTTTGATCGTAGATGTTTACGATTTTGAAACAAAAATTCAGAATTTCAGTAATTTCCATTTTTTACTCCTTTCCCCGTTCCATCTGGTAACATTTTTATTTTTGTTTTTGACAGGTATTTTTTTCCACTTTTTTCATAACCACGTCTTAAACATTGGAGAATTACAATAATGCAAAAACCCATTTTTCAAAACTTTAATTGTTTCATTTCTCTCATCCATTCTCCATTTTGGAATACGTAACCAGCCGCAACCTTTTCATTTATAACGTTTTCGATTTTTTATGATGTTGGGGAGCAGGTGGGGTATATATTTTAAACACATGATATTAAATAGTTCAGTCTTGAACCTGAAGATACAATGGGCCGGTTATCTGGTTTTCATAATGTATGAGTGACCGAAGTATCAACATTCCTCCTGATGGTCCTTTGCAAGGTTGTGCATTTACAGCGGAGTCGACTGAGGCAGCGTGAAATTAAGCATTTGCTCAAGAACGCAACACACCGCCCAGTTCAGGAATCGAAACTATGATCTTAATATCATGAGTACAACGATCTAACTCCAAGGCCACGCACCTTCAACATCACATATTACGATTCTGGAAAATGAAGTTTTCATAAGTTATTCGACAGAGAACTGTTTTGAAAATTTTTTTTAATATTTTATCTTTCATACAAATGTTCAATCAAAATACTTAAATCAAATCAAATAATATGCAATCAATAATTAGCGCATCAGTGTAGAGCTCATCTCTCACAGAAATTTTCAGAGAATTTTCCAGAGCAAAAGAATCCCACCAAATGAAATCCATGTGCATTGGTGCTGTCAACTGCTAATATGCAATTCATTCGGAAATAGATTTTTAAAATATGACTATATGGATTGTCTCTTTGTCTGGCTCAAAGTGAATAACTCAACACTCATCTTGGTTTAGGAAACGTTCAACGAAACCAGTGGACCTGCTTCAAACAATGTCAGATTTCCTTGTGATGTGATCAGCCCTATGTGCTTTTGATCAGATGTCAGAAGATGTAGTATCCACAGAACAGAAACGTTCGTCATGCTAAGTTCGTGGTGGTGGTAGTGGTTGGCACTCCGTCGCTTACGACGTCGAGGGTTCCAGTTGATCCGATCAACGGAACAGCCTGCTTGTGAAATTAACGTGCAAGTGGCTGAGCACTCCACAAACACATGTACCCTTAACGTAGTTCACGGGGATATTCAGCGTGACACAGTGTGACAAGGTTGACCCTTTGAAATACAGGTACAACAGAAACAGGAAGAAAGAGTGAGAGAAAGTTGTGGTGGAAGTGTACAGCAGGGTTCGCCACCATCCCCTGCCAGAGCCTCGTGGAGCTTTTAGGTGTTTTCGCTCAATAAACACTCACAACGCCCGGTCTGGGAATCGAAACCGCGATGCTATGACCGCGAGTCCGCTGCCCTAACCACTGGGCCGTTGCGCCTCCACAATGCTAAGTTCATTGTGCAAAATATTCTCAACTTTTTCATGAGATATACTCATGGAATTGGCTATTGATTTATAGTCAAACGGCCGCCATCCATCACCATGTGCTGAACACGATCAATGTTTTCCTCAGTAGTGGTAGTTGCAGTACGTCCGGACCTTGAGTTATCTACAAGACTCCCTTCCCCTCCTAAATTCAGCTGCCCACTTTTGCCTTGTTGATAAAGCTAGAGTGTCGTTCCCTAATATAGCAGCCATGTCAGCATGCATGTCCTTGGGGGCCAAACCGTTTTTCTGCCGGTGCTTCGTAGCACCACGATGCCAAATTTTGTCCATTTTCAAGAGAAGTCGCTATGGGTTACTTTTGAAGTCTTCTTTGAATAGTAAGATTTCGAGTTACCTGGAAAAGAAACAATGCGGTTATTAAGGAAACTTGAAATTAGTGCATGCAAAATTTCACAGCTCTAGCATCACTCATTCAAAGTTAGATGATGAACTTTTCTGCCCACTCTCGTGTGTGTGTGTGTGTGTGTGTGTTTGTGTGTGTGTGCGCGCGCGTGTAGTGAGCGTCGTCGAATACATTTAAGTTATTATTGTGCCGGTTTCGATTCCTATTAAAGCCAAATCAGATCACTCATTTTTGAAGCTCCTTGGAAACGTATAAGCGATTGCCTTTCCGCCCCAATTCCCTCTATAACTCTGTGTGTGTGTGTGTGTGTGTGTGTGTGTGTGTGTGTGTGTTTTAAGCATAGTGAAAATAAATTAATTCTATTCCTATGGCAGCTGAAAGAAAATGTATTCTACTTGTTTTCAAATTTAACTTGCTTTTAAAATGATGTCTTTTCGTTTATACCAAATCCTTACATTTTAATATTTTTGTTTCAGATTCGGTGGTAAGATCGTCAACGTCGCTCAGCTGATAGAATTACTAATGACTTGCATTCTGTACGTATTACTCAGCGGGGAACTGATTTTGGGAAGTTTCCCTGAGTCGCCTATCAGTCTCACATTCTGGATAATGATTGCAACAACTCCGCTACTGAGCTACGCTTTTTTAAAGTCCTTGCGTGGTGTCTCTTGGCTCAGTTTTTGGTGCACCATGGCTCATATGGCAATTAATGCATTTATTTTAATTTTTTGCTTTACACGGGCCTCCGAATGGCAGTGGAAAACAGTCCAAATTAAAGTTGATATTTGGACATTCCCCATTTCCATTGGTATTGTAGTTTTCAGCTATACCTCACAAATATTTCTACCAACACTAGAAGAAAACATGGAAGATCGTTCCCGGTTTCACTGCATGATGCATTGGACTCACATCGCAGCAGCATTTTTCAAAGTGTTGTTCTCGTATATCTGTTTCTTAACATGGGGAAATGGAACGCAGGAAGTGATCACAAATAATTTACCAACTCAGGGCCTAAAGATTATCGTCAATTTAATTCTTGTAGCAAAATCCACTCTTTCCTATCCACTTCCATACTATGCAGCTGTGGAGATGATTCAGACTACATATTTCAACGGAAAACCTTCGACTTATTTTCCTTCTTGTTTTGACGAGAACTGTCGCCTCAAAATATGGGCAGGATGTCTGAGAATTGGTCTTGTCCTAGCAACAATGGTAATGGCTATATTTATTCCTCATTTCGCAATACTTATGGGTTTGATTGGTAGCTTCACTGGCACTATGCTTTCTTTTGTTTGGCCGTGTTTCTTTCATATCAAAATTAAAGGCAAAATACTTCCATGGTACACAAAAGTATTAGATATCAGTATCATTATAATCGGCGTTGTTGTAGGTTCCATTGGAATATATTATTCTTTCAGGGCACTTAGTCTAGCTTTCCGTGGTATACCAACAACACCATTTCATGCGAGGGACTTTCACAAAAGTCTATAGGCTAAGGATTTTACATATGTTATTGCTGTTCCAAAATATATCTGTTTTTAAAATATTTTGGTTTCATGCATTTTGACTTTGAATAGTGATGTTGCCGTTATTTACTGATATATCATGTTCTTCAAAAGATGTATAGAATAGAGTTTCTATATTTTTGTCAAAATCAAGAGACAGCTCTATGCATTTTATATCCTGCAATCCCTCCTCTAAGATGAAAATGAATACTGAACACTCAATAGTAATAAATTGTTAAAAAGAAATTTCATTAATTCTAGATAATGTTAAATTATTGCTTTGGTTTTTGAAAGAAAAATTCGGCTTAGATATCTTGAATGCGATCTTTAATTATCATATGTAGATTATCAGTGGCCTGCATAGTTTCTAAATATACTTTCACATTAATCATCATATTAATGTGAATATTCAACAAACATTTAAAAGTTTGTTTGTTTATTCTTTATTTAGCTATATTCGAGAGCCATTATTTCCGCTTATATATTGTACATAGACGCTAGTCATAGGCCCAACTAATTTCTGCTTAGTTGTACGGCACACTCAGCGACTAAATACCTCGATTACCAGATGTACATTGTGAGGTTCGTGTACTATCATACATAAACATATGTGTGTGTTCGTGAGTGAGTGCTTGTAAGTGTGGTTTATTTTATATGTATGTATGCATGTGTGTAAATAGATGACAAAAGAATAAAAAAAACACACAAAAAGAAACAAGAAGATGGGATGAGTTCAAGATCAAAATTATTAGACTCAGAGAAACGGAAGTAATTAGTTATGTTTCGACATTGTCTTTCTTCTGAAATGAGTGTATAGTGGAAACAGAGAAGGAAAGGTGAAGAAAAACAGAAAACAATAAATGAGCAATGTTAACAAAATCCCACGTGAAGCTTGTCTACGAAGGAGCTGTTGACTCATAATTGCACACAGCGCATTTTTGTATATATGTTTCTGCAGCAAAAGATTGTGTGAACAAGAAATGTAAAAGTAAGACCTCAAAACGAACCATAGAGTTCTTTCTTATTCATTAGAAGCTGGAAATTTTAGTAACTGTTACTCCGAGTTTCTCATTACCAATCTTCGGACGGTAGATCCGAAGATTGACAAGTGAAGTTCTGAATAATGTTTTCTGAACCTTTCATGTATAGATAGATAGATAGATAGATAGATGGAGGGAGGTGGGGAGAGAGAGGGAGATAAATTGATTGATTGATAGAGAGAGATCCGTAGAGATGTATACATGTCCGTGGGTGTGTATGCTTGTCACTAGCTAGGATAATTAGGCTGGAATTAACTTGGTTTTCCATGGCATAAAAATGAAGAGAGTACAATACTTTTTTTCCCGAAACGGAACGTCAGTCCGTCGCAGAATTCAGCCCCTGCTGCAGCTGTTACTCATTTTCATCTGAGTGAATTGGAGCAACGTGAAGTAGAATGTCTTACACAAAGCGCCTCCCTGGCCGGGAATTGAAACTATGATCTTAGGATCGAGAGTCATTTGTTTAACGTTTCTAAATAAGGCTGATTGTCAAGTAATAATGTGCAAATCTTGTCTGTATTAATTTGGATTGTGTGAAGAAACCAACTGTTAGACGAGATCTCGGTGTTATAATAGCTTTGTTTAGAAGCTGTGGTTGTCTCACAACTTAGAATCATTATATTGAACGATCAGGCATGCTTTTTTTTGTGGTTTTTAAACTTGAGTAATTCAAATATATTTCAAACTACTAACACAATGTGTTTTCAGTGCTCTTGTCTTTTGCTTGTCTTCTTAAGCTTTCTGGCTCCATACACACACACACACACACACACACACACACACACACACACACACACACACACAACACACACACACACATACATATATATATATATATATATATATATATATATATATATATATATATATATATATATAGGGAGCTAGAAATCTAGCCAAATTTGACATGAAGGGCAGATGTATCACAAAATATAAGACTCTAAACGAAAAAAACGTGAACAAGGGATGATAACTCATTTACTTTAAAAGTTACATTTGTCGAATTGTAAAGAATGTACGTTCATAAAAATTGGCATGAAATGGATATTTATACACACGCGCGCGTGCTCATGTACACACAATGAAATACACACACACACACATACATATACACTTACGTACCTACGTCCGTACTTATGTATGTATGTATTTAACCCGAGTGTTTGAATATATATATAATTCAGTATCAAATTGTAGAAAGATCAGTGGACTTTAGAATGATAACTATCAAATGTATGCGTGTGTGTCCATAGTGGAGGTTTGCCAGTGTCTGTCAGAGTAGAAGCCTAGCGATGGCAGAATTTTCTACTGAGCAATGATATATTTATCTGCATGAGGTCGCCTTCTAAATATTTCAGTTCTAATGTTCAGATACTAGGCATTGTAAAACCCATAAAACATGTGCTCCTCCTGTTGTGCAAAGCTTGTATTTTTCAATCCGTTGACGTATGGTCATGATTTTTAAAGAATCCTTTATCTGATTCGAGTCGTGGCATCTTGGAATTGTCGAAAGACGTGCTGCAGTTAGGAAAGGTTATAAAAACTTTAACCATATTCTTTTATAACCAAAGCACATATTTAAGAAACCTCAACAAGAATTCTATGATGTTAGCCAATTAAAGCATACTGAAGGAACGAAACGTTCGGTGCAACAGATGCCATCAAATAATGTACTCTTTCTGAGTACAGTTGGTATATTTGCGAAGAACTTAAATAGAACTTCTGTATCCTGTGTTAATATTGAATGAAGACATATCTTATTGACATTAAATTCCGTGTGTGTGTGTGTGTGGTATGTGTGTGTGTGTGTGTGCATTACACAGTTATTATCTCCTTCCTCGAGAATATTTTTCCGTGACAAAATGCAGTGAATGGCCTTCTTAGGGTTCGAATATGTCTCGAACGTATTTGAACTGGTTACCGAAAAAAATAAGTTTATATAAATAACAGCTTAGCACTTTTAATCCATATCTGTGTGTGTGTGTGGAAGGGTTGTGTGTACAAATATATATAGAGAGAGAGAGGAAGAAAAAGAGAGACACAAAGAGTTGGGAAGCGAGTTAATAATAAATCATATGAACTTCACATGTATTTATAGCATTGGGCGTGTTCTTGTGGTTATTTTCTGTGAATGCATACAGAAAGTTCCAGGCATATTTTAGCGTATTTTATGTTCGGAAATTAATAGCATAGTGTTGAGAAATATTCAAAGTGTAACTTCCATCAACTATGGCTATGTGTTCATGAAGTTTGTTCCGTAACATTTGGTTCCGGGTTCAGTTCCATTGCGATGCAGCTTGGGAAAGTATCTCCAGCCTTGGGTGAATCCTTTGGTGAATCTTTGGGTCAATTGATAATCAATATTTTGTAATGGAAATTGGTAGACGTAAACTGTATAGGAAGCCGCCACAGATATACACGTATGTACGGCGCACACACACATATATATATATACGTGCATGTGTGTACGTATGTGTGTGTGTGAATGCGTGTATGTATGCATGCATGCATGTATGTACTATCGCACACATTGCATCTTGCTTGCATGCCTGTCATATAACAATTCTATTACTAATATAATCTCGTACAATCTGTCACATAATCAGGCCGTTGGCAATTAAACCGTTCCCTTGGCCCGAGCAATCTGATAAGAAAAGCTGCTCGAGACCCAACGACTAGAAACTTAGTAGGTGAAGGCGAGTGGCCTAGTGAGATCATGATTTTGATTCCTAGACTGGGTGTACGTTGTGTTCTGGTGCAAAACACTTCATTTTGCGTTGCTCCAGTCCACTCAGCTGCAAATGAGTAACTTTGTGGTGGATTGGCGTACATGGATGAGATGTTGATTCAGGACTGGCGAGCTATGCTTCGTATTTAGCGATCGAAAGGATTAATACTACAACCTGTACTGTGAATCCCAACTGGTTGGGATTGGTTGTTCAACTGCGTCGGTATTCATTCATTCTTTCATTCAGAAACCAGGCATCTGACAAAAGGACGATTCAAAATAGCATTGAGGTCAGTGACTATCTAGAAATAGTGAACGCGCTTGCTGGAAGACTACTTGAGAGTGATACATCGTAAGTTCTTTTCAGAATACCTGTTTAGAAGAGAGGTAGTCTAATATTAAGCCTGGGAATCACTCAGTTTCTGCTCTTCCTAATCAATGTCGGCTCATTCAAAGGAAAACCGTTCTTTCTGAAAAGTTAGTGCAGTTCTGTCCACGCTTCATTCATTATAAATAGTTTCCTGCTCGGGACTTCGTAGAACACAAACAGAAGCGGTGATGAATCTTGAATTATAAGGGCTTAACAAACTGAGAGCATTTAATTGCAAACCTGTGTGTACGCTTTGGATACTAGTCGCGTCTTCCCTAAAGTCTGGAAATTGGCAGGTTTGGCAGCATCTGCAATTAGCGAACTGTTCTTTTTAAGTATATCGTTAATCATCTATTAATTTGAAAGGACCTAAAAGAGATGGCCCAAACAAAGCTTACCTGACCAGCAAATTTGCAACTAGCAGTTGTCTTCTTCCTCGCGGACGAAGTAAAAAGAGACCAAATAATATACCAATAAACTAAATAAAATGTGTGTTAATCGCTGACTAGTGATGAAGAACTCATTCCACTCGCAAAATACTATATCCTTCTTCTAGCAACACACTGTCTCTGATCTCGTAAAAGAGAGAGATAAGTTATATTAAATCTCTGAGCGAGAGATAAACAGTAACAGTACAGAATCTTAAAATATATTTGCCAACTAAATGTGGCCACATTTAGTTGGCAAATATACTTTACGATTCCGCACTGTTACTGTTTATTTTTCGCTCAGAGATTTAATATAACTTAACTTAAATTCAGATCGAACAAAGTAGCGAACTGTTCATATTGCCAAAGAATTCATGTTCTACAATATAGATATTGCTACTTTATTTGAAACAAGGTTGTCTGAGGAAGCCAAATAGAAGAACATGCTTTTACTTATACGGTATATTATAAAGGAAGATCTTATAATGAACGTTGAGAAGCTAGAGTAAGTTTAGTTGTAAAGATACATCTGGTACAGCATCTTACAGAATTGCCATTCCAATAATTTATGAATTCCATAAGTATATATACCTCTAATTAATAAGTCTGTATACCACGGTAATACACTTTTGCAATCCTTGATAAAGAAATCAGCTACAGGATTTCAAAAGCTGCAGATGCATTCAGTGAGTTAGGAAAAGTTTTTTTTGCCACAGTCAGATATCAAAACCAGCACAAGAATAGCTGTGTATCAAGCATGTGTGCTTATAGTATCGTTATACGCGTGTAAGGCGTGGACAACATTTAACAGATATCTTCAGCTTCTAGAACGCTTTCACCAGCAATGCTCGCGGTACAATATGATAATCTTTTCAAAGTGCTGCAATGAGATCATTTGTCAAATGTAGATTTCATTAAACAATGGCTTGAGTGGTTTGGTCATATAATTCATCTGAAACATAGTGTATTACCGAAACAATGATGTGCTGAATTAGGGAAAGCGTTAGGAAAGGCGTAAAGATTGACTGAAAAATACAGTAAAAAAAATAATTTCAAGCCGTTGGAGAAGTCCGATTGCTAATGGTTTGAGTGTATACTGAACTAAAAGTTTTTGCACGATGTATGGAGACTGCAGAATCATTCCCTGAAAAGAATTTAAAGCAGTTTCAAATGCGAATTAACTTCGCCATGGACGGCATGATGGAACACATAATTTCGAAAATCAATATAATATTCTGGTTTGATTTTGCATGTGGCTTGTATAATAAAGTATGCTGCTCGGAAGCTGAGTTAAAACGCCAGTTCAAAGTATACGACCCAAATGAACAAATTCCAGCAGATAAACTGAAATATCCAACTTATTGACATGATATGATTGACTGAAGTCGTTGCAAATATCATCTGCGGCAAGAAAACATTTGCTAAGTATTGTGTCTAAGAAATGATAATATCCAAACACGAGTTGACTCCTGCAATGTATGTATGAACGTAGGTAGGTACGTAGGTAGGTACGTAGGTAGGTAGGTGGATGGGTGGGTAGGTAGGTAGGTGCGCATCTTTCTTTCGTTAAAAAACATCGCTGAGAAGCCGAAATTTTTATGATATATCCTTGTCACTTTCCGTCAGAAATGTAATGAACTAGTGATTGGCTTGTGAGAAACATATTGCCTTTGTTCATGAACTACGATAAAAAACAATACATATATAAATTATAACTTTACAACAAAGACGTGAGTTTTTCTAGGTGAAAAATTTTACGGGCGTTTAGGTAATTCCATGAAAAATCTAAGCAATTTTCATGCCAGCCTAATTTTCTAACTAGGAGTGGTCTTTTCATTGCTAAAAATTAATAAATATATAACATACATGGTCGTGAAGCTTGGGTAATGACTGAAAGAATATGATCGCGAATACAAGCAGCCGAGATGAGGTTCCTCCAAAGGGACTTTGAAGTAACGTTACTCGATAACGTGCATAGCTCGGAGATCAGAAGAGCGCCCCACGTAGAGTCGCTGCTTCTCTGAACTGAGAGATTACAGCTCCGATACCACAAACATGTTGAAAGCATGTCTCAGGAAAAAATCGTTGGACAGGTTTTACGGGCAAAAAATCAAAACCGGCTGGAGACCCAGGAGTAGGCCATGAACCAGCTGGTTGAATAACATCCATGAGCTCGGTTGATCTCGCTTGAGGATTCAGGCGGATCAACAAGTGAGGTTGCATCAGACAAGACCCTATAGAAGGCATGTTTGAAGACTCTGCCACACACACACACACATATACATATTATATATATATATATATATATATATATATATATATATATATATATATATATATACATACATACATATATATGCATCTGTGGACTTCAGTCTGATTTGAACCCATGACCATATGTGTATATATATATAGCACCAGCTAATCCTGTCTCCTCTCATCACACACTACCAACTTTTGGATTCTACCTTCTTTCCTTCTGGATCTGGACTGTTTGATTCTGAACTTTATACCCTCCGGCTGCACCTCTCCTACCCACGGATTTACACTGGACCCATCTTCTGATTGGAAATCGCTTCAATATACCACGACGTCTAAAAAACTTTTGAACTTTTCCACTTTTGTAAACCTCCTTTATCATCCTTTTTTACCTTACTTTCCTTACTATTCAATTTTTTTTCTCCGTGTTTTTCTCCTTGTCTCCGTATTCTTTCTGTTGAAGAGCGTAGCTCGAAACGTCAAAGACTTTCCGTATTCCCGAGCGTCATACTAATATATACTTTTGTTATTTACACCACCTGTCCTCGTCTGTTGTTATTTTTTGTATATTCTCCCATATATATATATATATATATACATGCATACATACACACTCATGTGGTTGGGCGTAGAGATATGTGAAGAGGCTTAAAAATGTTTTACAAGTGAACGAGTAAAGATCACTAAAAATATTATAAGGAGCATTAGGGAGGTGAGCTGGTAGAATCGTTTGCACGCCGGAGAAAATGCTAAGCAGCATTTCGTCCGTCTTTACGTTCTGAGTTCAAATTCTGCAGAGGTCCACTTTACCTTTCATTTTATCGGGTTCGATAATAAGTACCAGTTGAGCACTGGGGTCAGTATAATCGACTTACACCCCTCCCTCGAAATTGCTGGCCTTGTGCCAAAATTTGAAATCAATATTATGTGTATTATATGGAGCATTATCCTTATAATTATAAAGATGCCTCTGAGTGGCCCAAATTTTAAAATGAATCGAAGAAAGCGACACTCAAATTCGAACTGCTTCCAACTGCTGATCCAATGTAGAACCGTACTTTTTTCATATTCTTACTTTAACATCCTCTGTTGTGCTGGACGCCCGTGAACTCCGTCGTGTGCTTCAATAGACAAGCATATTCTTCCTTCTTTCCACAATACGTACTGTGTGCTTTTCAGTACATTTTCTCTTACAAATAACTTTCTTCATGCTTTCTAGACATCCATACATTTCATTTAATTAAATATTATCGCAATTTTCCCTTATTCCAACTCAGTAGTGTTCTTGAATTCAACGGCTATCCTCTGTTTCCTCAAATATGATTAATGACTTAGCATCAGAAACAGCAGCCAAACAATTAATGAAGCATAATCAAATAATATTTTGTTTCTTTTCTCATATCTTACTGCAATCTGTCACTGCAAAAGGCAAGAGTATTCAAACAAAAATAACATTTATAAATCAACAATATAACGTTTATATAGGCGTGACTTCACTCGTGGCAAGTATTTTTATAATTTATTATGTACAGCAATGTTTATCCAGATTTAATAAGCTTTATACGGATTGAAAATTGTCTTCTAGGAATAAATATACAGTATTGCTCTTTGAAAACTCCAATCTGATTCGATCTTAATAAAGGAATTGAAATTATATTAAGTGTTTGCGTTAAAAATGATTTGATAATGATGCAAAAATAAATTAAAAAATATGTTGTTTGGTGTGAACACAATTTCTGTAACAAAATTTGCCAAATATAAAATTTAAATTTCAAATATCGCTTTGAAATGAAAACGACAGCTGGAATAGATTTCTGTTATGCTTTCTTTTAATGGTAAACTCTGGAAGCCAGTTTATAAATTCTAAATGTTTAAGCGTGTTCATTGAATTTACCAAATTGAAGAGAAAATTTATTTATATTTGGGTTTTAAAATGAGTTCTGTACAGAAAACACGTTGATTGTCATTACTAAATGTTACACAAAAATAACACTGTGAATATATTTTCTAGAAGCAAACGCACACATTAAAATAGCAATATAACAGAACTGTGAAACACGAAATAAATATAGAATCTACCCAAAACGTACGAATGCCCACGTGCATGCAAAGGACTATCTGAAATGTATCATGTAATACTTATGTCTGGCTGTTTGGAAAGTAATCATTTGTAAATAGAACAAATATACTTTAACACCGAAGACAATTTTAAACACAGTTATCCAAACACACGTATCATCTGAACACACACTTTCTATAGAGAAACTTCAGATTTAGTATTCTGTTAGAGCTATTCAAATAAACTGAATAATCAGAAATTTTTATCTTGTTATTTGAAACAGGTCAGCGGATGACTAAGATTTTCTCTCTAGGCATCCCATACACAACAAAATCCAGTATCCCAAGTCCTGAAAATGATTGGTACGCAGACCTGACAAAATCTCTCCACTCCGCAAAACTAAGTGGTGTTTACCTAGCAACGCAGCAAATGCAAGGCCATTATCTGAACTGCGAAAAATGACTTCAAGACTATCTCGCCTTCCAAACTGTAATTTTGTAGAATCCTCTTTCGTCCCACTTCACAACAATAACGGTTCTGTGAGCAGCAGCCCACTGAGAAAGCGTCTACCTTCCATCTCTACTTTTCAGTCACCTTCACATTGCACACACTTGATAAATTTCCTCCAGTTCTATCCCCCTTTCGACTCCTTCAAGTCCACCATCTTGCATACACAGACAGCAAATGCAAAAGTACCTTTGGTCACTTCAAACCAGAGACATCAATTCTGATGGTGTCTCCTTCCCCATTATTCTCAAACATCGCACCCCAGAGGTATCTCCTGGCTCACCAAACTTTTCGATATCTTCCTCTCTGCAGCGTGTCGCATCCTCAAGAAAGTAACCTTTCTGAACCTGCCAACTATCACCCTATTGCACTCACTTCTAATATTTCTCCAGTAATGGAGACAACCATTAACAATGTCGTCCTCTCACAACTTTTCTCTCTCTCTCTCTCTCTCTCTCTCTCTCTCTCTCTCTCTCTCTATCTATCTATCTATCTATCTATCCCTCTCTCTTTCTCTCTCTCTAATGAGCATCAGTAAAGTTTCCTCTTCCACCTGCTAGTGTACTCTCGTCTTGGAATAATTTGATGAAAAGCAAAGCTTTTGACCGTGCCCAGCATGCGTATCTCCATCCGTCTCTTACCCTCATGGATCTGAAGCTTCCTATCAGATCGCACAATTTCCACATATGTTGACGGAGCTCTTTCTGTTCCTCATTCTATCAATTCCAGCGTACCCCCAAGTATCCAGTTTTTGTCCCCCACTTTCTTACTTCTATGCATCAATGACTTGCCGCCACATCCAACAACATTCCTCTGGCGCAGACGAAACTACTTTTCACCTCTTCATAACATTTTCCAGTCATGCGTGATCCATCCGTAATCAAGACACCGCACACCAAATACACGCTGACTTCATGACCAGAGGTAGGAAACGTCTACCAATGGAGATATACCTATCTTATCTCCTTTCAACAGCAAGAAAACACAAACAGTACTCATATCAAGAAAACATCATCGCACCACGACCTCTTTAACCATGAGCCATATCTCTTCATTTTTATTGTGTCCAATCCACAATGCCACACACTAATCACTTGGCTCAGCCCTTCCTTTCCAGAACACCGGCCAGCGGGAATTCCCTCTCAACTCATATCTTTCCCGCAGGTGTTTACATGCAAAGATTTTAGAGTACAATTAATGACCCCCACCAGTCTAGCAGAAATTATAAAGCCATGAGCAGTATATCTTCCTCCACAACCTGACGACTAAATGATTTTAACAAGAAATTGTTACAGAATTACCTACAAGTTTATGACTTCACGGCAATTTCTACTTTTCTGTGTGGAAACAGTTGTGATACAATTGCAAAAGCGGTGAATTAGATTATCCTTATTTAATAGCTTCTGAATTTTCCAAAGTATTAAATCGCGGCGTTTTCTATCAAGGCATTTACAAATGTACAGGAAGAATTATGGATAAGTTATATATGATAGTGATCCTAAAAAGCCGTTTACTGTCATTCAAGAGCTATCGCAATATTCCTTTAATAAAAGTGACCAACTAAATCATTTTTTTTTTTAACTTGTGCTGGTTTTTAAGAAAAATAATGATATATATGGTTCAATAACTTAATCTTAAAACTCTTTATTCAGAATATATATTTGGTTTGCAAATAGATATTTCCTTTCGATTTTACATTAAAAACTCGATTCTAGATAGTTTTCACAAATCGAAAGGAATTACGAGTAAATCCTCAACAAAGAGTGTATTCTTTGCAAGCAATCGTAAAATGTTCAGAGATTATGTCTTAAGATAATAGTCTATTCAGCTGTGCAGTACACGCATTCTTCGATTTGTAACTATTTCAATGGGATTAGATGCATCCGTTTTAGATTAAGTCAAATGAAGTGCCTGCTTTCTTAACCTGAGAACAGTATTGTAAAACCATGTTATCTCTTTCTTTCATTTCAGCTGCATCCATCTAGAAACCAGTTCTTAATATATTCACATGCTTAAAATCAAGAAATGATGACGTGATACTTCAATAAAGTGGTTATTAGATTATAATAACTGAAAGTGTGAAGACATGCAAGACGTTTCGATTGTCTTATTTGAACATAAGCTTATTTATTTCGAATAAAACCACAAAACAAATGTTTTCTTTTGTACTGGCCAATTTTTTTATGGATATGAAGTGTTTCGATTGAATTAATTTAAGATATTATCGATATTTATTTCATAAATTTTCTGTAGACGTTGAATTAAGAAAAAAATCCAACGTTCTACTGTACAAACTCCGCCATATTGAAATATAGAGTAAGACTTGATTTAAAGAGATTTTCTACGTGATTACTGGACCTGCCAGAAACGGCTAACGAATCCTCCTCAAATCACACACTGTCATGTTAACAAAATATTAGATAATATATATTTCGTTGGGAAATAGATGTTTCCTTTCGGATTTACATTAAAAACGTAATCTAAACAAAAATGTCGGAATGATCATAGGACTCTTGTTCGTGATTGATTGGGAGTTAAACAGCAACAAAGAATAAATTACATAAATGCATATAATGGTCAAAAGTGTAAGTTATCATTTAAATTTATTATTAAATATATTCCCCTTCGATTGCCGCTCAATTCAGTCAGCATTCAAATTTAAACTTTATGCAATTATTAGCCTACTATAGACTATATAAACTCTGCAGCTACAAACATTAATAATTGTCGAATCAACTGACTAAACTTATTTTCATCATCCAAAATCCTACAAGTATACTATTACACTATGGTGTAATGGATTTAACTGACTGTATCATTCCTTCTTCAAATTTGGCGAGCTATTCAGTACAGCACAGTAAACAGAAAGAAAGCTGATTTTTGAATGTTACTTAAGCCTTCAGAATGCTACTTTTCAAGCAATTTATCTCTGGATGCGTTTTATCATTTGAGACGGCGTGGGCTGAATAATGACTATTCAGTCGGTAAACTGAAATCATATCTAATGAAATACCTGCAGTTCTTAAATTCCCTATAAAATCCCATTGAAAATAGATTATAGGATGTAAGCAGAAAAGAAGTAGACACGTCAAACAACAACATAATGACTATTCTAGAACAGACATCAATAATGGTTCAGCAAAACATGCAACAGGAATAAAAAGAAAACTCAAGTCTCTTGAAGCCTTCTAACAAAACTCACAAGCCAAATGTAAATATAAACACCGAAGTTCTTAAAATTGACCACCTACACCATTGGCCAATAGCAAAATTTTTATCTCAGTGTACTGCCCTCGTTTGAACTAATAAAAAGAATGTGTGAGCATGAAGATCGGGGATTTCGATCTACCTGAAACTCATCAGTTTTGATGCAACATACTTTCGAATTAAATTGTACGCTTAATCCTGTATCCTATTTTCCACCAGATCACGACTGGCGTCCTACACAATGAGCACAGGGCTTAAAGCTGTTTCCTCTCAGTCAATGACTTCCAGACGGCTACTTATGGGGATCGAGGTGGTAGATCGTATTAACTCATGAGTCGCGGTATCCTCTTCTACCGCCAATACTTCTTCAAATTTTGAAAGATGAAAACAAATACAAATCACGATCAGTCCTTTATATATCAACATCTGTGGACTTCAGTCCGATTTGAGCCCATGACCACTACCTTCTAATTAATACGCAGGGATATTTTATTGTTCTCTATTGCTGAATCGCTTAGTCGTTCTCTGTCTCTCTGTGTCTCTCTCTCTCCCTCCCTGTCTATCTCTCTCTCTTTCTCTCTCTCTCTGACTCACTCTCTCTCTCGGTCTCTTTCTCTGTCTCTCTCTCTCTGTCTGTGTCTCTGTCTCTCTGTCTCTCTCACTCTCTCTCTCTCTCACTCTCACTCTGTCTGTATCTCTCTCTCTCTGTCTCTGTCTCTCTGTCTCTGTCTTTCTCACTCTGTCTCTTTCTCTTTCTCTCTGTCTGAGATTTAATCGATCTCCAATGCGGAACCGCTAGGATACGGGGACATTTTATCGATCTCTATTGCCGAACCGCTAATTTACGGAGACATTTTATCGATCTCCATTGCGAACCGCTAAGTTATGGGGACATTTGATCGAACCCTATTGCCGAACCGATAGTTTACAGGGATATTTTATCAATCTCTATTGCCGAACCGCTAGGTCACTCTCTTTCTCTCTCTCTCTCTCTCACTCTCTCTGTCTCTCTCTTTCTTTCTCTGTCCCCTTTTCCTTTCGGTTTCATTTTCGGTTTCATTCGGGGATTCCCCTTTTACTTTCGGTTTCATTCGGGGATTCCCCCTTTTGCTTTTGGTTTCACTTTCGGCGATTCCCCTTTTACTTTCGGTTTCATTCTGTAATTCCCCCCTTTTACTTCCAGTTTCACTTTCGGTTTCATTTGGGGATTCCCCTTTTATTTGGGGTTTCATTTTCGGTTTCATTCGCGGATTGCCTTTTTGCTTTCGGTTCCACTTTCGGTTACATTCCGGGATCCCCCACTTTTACTTTCGGTTTCATTCGGGGATTCCCCTTTTACTTCCGGTTTCACTTTCGGTGACTTGGTTTCCATGGCTGAATGCCCTTCCTAACACCAACCACCTTCTTACAGCTGTCTATAGATATTGTGATGGTGAATAGCTGACAGAGGATGACTCCTTTCCAATGCTGAAGGTAATGTCTATGTCCACATTGTATCAGCCGCTGGTAGTTTAGAGTTAAGGCCTTGATTCATAACAAAGAAGTGTGTTTATATATGTAATGAGACTACTATACACAGCAAAACAACTTTTTTTTTTATTGGTCAATATGATGAATAAAAACCAATTAAAGAAAGATTTATTTCTGTAATATATATAATTTGATTCAATATTAATTCAAAATAAAATACAAGATGTTTTGAGTACAAGATTATTGTTTACGGTTATAATTACAGTCTTAAAAGATATCTTTTTCTGAATATAATGTAACGGCACAAAGAAATCAATAAAATATTCTGCTTGCAAAGCTTCTCACACAAAAATAAAATAGAATAAATATAAAATAAACGTCAATATTTTTTCTTATTCAAAGCAGCTAGACCGCTTGCAGTAATTGTCCCATATGCCTGAGAATAACTGCCGAAAGTATACTTGGCTACACCAACAGAAGGGTTGTTCATAATATTGTTAAACTGACGCCGACCATATGCAGGCCTGGGTGGAATGCTTTTTGCTGATTCTGGTCGAGGGTTGTTCTACAAAAACAAAAACAAAAAATGCTTTTATGTATATATATATATATATAAAAGTCAGTAAATGGTGGGGTTGTGTTAACCGCACGTGGAGAAATAATAGGAAAATAAAAAATAAAAAATAATAATAATAATAAGGCAGAATGCTAAACTGAGAGCATATTTTAATATAGATGTGTATAAGGAAGATTAAAAAGGATTTCTAACCGGCTTTCTTTTCCTGACAATTGGAGATTTCTGCGGGACAACCTGTTGAAAGCCACCGACCAGATTTGTGGGTGGTGTAAGGTCCCCTCCCGACCCAGAGTAACGTGGTGGTGAAACAAGGAGGTAGACAGGGCTATTAGACAAAAGAAACAGGCTTGGAAGGACTAGAAGAACGGTGGTAGCAGGGAATTGTACTAATGTGCCAGAAGGGAGGCTAGGCGACAGGTTTATTTAGCCAGAGGGGAAGCAGATAAGAAAAGATTTGCCAATGTTCTGCGCCGTGAGGACCAAAGACTCGAGGTATTTCGTGTTGCAAGACAGTGTAGGAGAGAGAATAGTGATGTCGTAGGAGAGAAATGTGTTCGCATGGATGATGGTACGCTTGCACTAAATGTGGATGCAAAGAAAGAGGTCTGGAGATGCCACTACGATAGATTGCTTAATAAAGAGAATGAATGGAAGGAAGAGAGTCTGCCGTATGTCGACCCAATAGAGGGACCAGCTATCCGAGTTGATAGTACCAGGGTAGATAAAGCAATTAAGAGTATGAAGACCGGGAAAGCCCCCGGCCCATCAGGAATCACTGCAGAGATGCTCAAA
Source organism: Octopus bimaculoides (assembly GCF_046866305.1). Lineage (NCBI taxonomy): Eukaryota > Metazoa > Mollusca > Cephalopoda > Octopoda > Octopodidae > Octopus > Octopus bimaculoides. The sequence goes on along the minus strand of NC_142937.1, from coordinate 6,533,652 downwards.
ATATCTGGCAGTGTTGGCTATAGCCTAGTCACCCATATTACGAACCAGGTGATACACGAAGGAGTCATACCCAATGACTGGTGTAGCAGCACCATAGTAAACTGCTACAAAGGTAAAGGTGACGCTTTAGATACAAATAATTACAGAGGCATCAAGCTGTTAGATCAGGTTATGAAAGTTACAGAGAGGGTCATAGCCCAACTAATTAGGGAGCGAATCAATTTAGATGAGATGCAGTTTGGGTTCGTGCCAGGTAAAAGCACTACTGATGCCTTATTTCTAGTGAGACAGCTGCAGGAGAAATACCTAGCTAAGGATAAACCTCTGTACCTGGCTTTCGTTGACATGGAGAAAGCCTTTGACAGGGTCCCCCGATCCCTTATCTGGTGGTCAATGAGGAAACTTGGGATAGAAGAATGGTTAGTGAGAGCTGTGCGAGCCATGTACAGAGATGCTGCCAGTAAGGTGAGGGTTGGAAATGAGTACAGCAATGAATTCCGGGTAGAGGTAGGGGTCCACCAAGGTTCCGTCCTCAGCCCCCTATTATTTACCATAGTCCTCCAGGCAATCACAGAGGAGTTCAAGACAGGTTGCCCCTGGGAGCTCCTCTATGCTGATGACCTTGCCCTAATTGCGGAGTCACTATCAGAACTAGAGGAGAAGTTTCAGGTGTGGAAGCAAGGTCTAGAATTGAAGGGCCTTAGAGTCAACCTAGCTAAAACCAAAATCCTAATAAGTAGGAAGGTAGATAAAACACAAACCCCTTCAGGTAGATGGCCCTGCTCAGTATGTAGAAAAGGAGTAGGTAGTAACTCTATAAGATGTACCCGGTGCAAGCTATGGACACATAAGAGGTGCAGCAACATCAAAGGCAGGTTAACTAGCAAGTTAGTTTTTGTTTGTGGCAGATGTTCAGGTGCAATAAAGACTGCAAACAAACAGGAAACAACTTCTATCTCATTCCAGGGTGAAAAACTAGAGGTAGTCGATAGCTTCCGCTATCTGGGCGACCAAGTTAGTAGTGGGGGTGGGTGCGCTGAAAGTGTAGCTGCTAGAATAAGAATAGCCTGGGCAAAGTTTAGAGAGCTCTTACCCCTGCTGGCGACAAAGGGACTCTCACTCAGAGTAAAAGGCAGACTATATGACGCATGCGTACGAACAGCCATGCTACATGGCAGTGAAACATGGGCTGTAACTGCTGAGGACATACGTAAGCTCGCAAGAAATGAAGCCAGTATGCTTCGTTGGATGTGTAATGTCAATGTGAATACCCGTCAGAGTGTAAGTATCTTGAGAGAAAAGCTGAACATTGGAAGCATCAGTTGTGGTGTGCAAGAGAGACGATTGCGCTGGTATGGACATGTGGTGAGAATGGATGAGGATAGCTGCGTCAAAAAGTGCCACACCCTAACAGTTGAGGGAACCCGTGGAAGAGGTAGGCCCAGGAAGACCTGGGCTGAGGTGGTGAGGCAAGACCTTCGTACATTGGGCCTCACCGAGGCGATGACTACTGACCGAGACCTTTGGAAATGTGCTGTGCGTGAGAAGACCCGGCAAGCCAAGTAAGATCGTTGCCAGTGTCCCTGGACTGGCTCTTGTGCGGGTGGCACATGAGATGCACCATTTTGAGCGTGGCCGTTGCCAGTACCGCCTGACTGGCTCCCGTAGGATTTTCGAGTGAGATCGTTGCCAGTGCCCCTGGACTGGCTTGTGCGGGTGGCACATAAAAGACACCATTTCGAGCGTGGCCGTTTTCGTGCGGGTGACACTACACTCTCTGAGTGGTTGGTGTTAGGAAGGGCATCCAGCTGTAGAAACTCTGCCAAATTAGATTGGAGCCTGGTGTTGCCATCCGGTTTCACCAGTCCTCAGTCAAATCGTCCAACCCATGCTAGCATGGAAAGCGGACGTTAAACGATGATGATGATGATGATGATATATATATATATATATAACGTCACCCTTTCAAAGCCTAGCCAGGCTCATGGGCCCGGTTTCCCAGTTTTTATGGCGTATGTGTTCCCCCCAGCTGGACGGGATGCTAGTCCATCGCAGCGTTACTCAAGAAACAGGAAGAAAGAATGAGAGAAAATTGGGGCGAAAGAGTAAAACAGAGGTTGCCACGACCCCCTGCCAGAGCCTCGTGGAGCTTAGGTGTTTTCGCTCAATAAGCACTCACAACGCCCGGTCTGGGAATCGAAACCGCGATCCTCGAACCACAAGTCCACTGCCCTAACCACTGGGCCATTGCGCCTCCACTATATACATATGTATAACTATTCAAATCAAATAAATGAACAATTTATGTCCCCATAACTTAACGATTCAACAAAAGAGATTGATAGAATAAGTACTAAGCTTAAAAAAGAAAAGAATGCTGAGGTCGATTCATTTGACTAAAAGTTTCTCAAGCTGGTGCCCCAGTGTGGCCACAATCTAAAGACTGAAACAAGTTAAAAATAAATGACTTAAAAAAAAAAAAGGTGCAATAAAAGAAAGAAAGAAAGAAAGTGTCACAAACCAAAGGGGAAGATGTGAGGCAAAGTGAAGTTTTATCTCGTGTAATTGTGGGATTACAAGTTTGAATCATTGCTGTTATAGAACTGGTTCTGTGATGGTTTCCGACGGGAGCTGAGATGTTGTGGCTTACAGCTGTGTCAGCATCAAAAGTTTGCTGAAATGTACAAAGTGAAAAGTTTAGTCACAAAAAGTGTCACCGTGTTTTGTAACAAGCTTCAAAAAAACATGTGTGTATATATGTGTGTGTGTGTGTGTGTGTGTGTGTGTGTGTGTGCGTGTGAAGGTGCATGGCTCAGTGGTTAGAGTGTCGAGCTTACAATCGTGAGGTTGTGAGTTCGAATCCCGGACCGGGCTGCGTGTTGTGTTCTTGAGCAAGACACTTTGTTTCACGTTGCTCCAGTTCACTCAACTGTAGAAATGAGTTGCGACGTCACTGGTGCCAAGCTGTAGTGGCCTTTGCTTTCCCCTTGGATAACAATGGTGCCGTGGAGAGGGTAGGGCGGTATGCATGGGCGACTGCTGGTCTTCCATAAACAACCTTGCCCGGACTTGTGCCTGGAAGGGAAACTTTCTAGGTGCAATCCGATGGTCAGCCATGACCGAAGGGGGTCTCAGCATTCAGCATATATATATATATATATATATATAATATATATATATATATATATATATATATATATATATATATATATATATATGTCTCTTAAAAGATAGAGCTCAAAATCAATGCATTGAAGATACTTTATATATATATATATATAAACGACTCTCCCATTGAAGACGATGTATGAGCGTTCAGCTTTAGCCAAACGACCAGCACAAATGATTTGTTTATAGTAATCAAATGCTTGTGCCACACATTAGCTCGCTCCCTCCATCAAATCGACATTGTCTGATCAGCTGCACTGTCTGAACACGTGTATCACACGTCAGGTGTCGAAATGATCACGGAGCAAAATGAGATGAAGTGTTTTGCTCAAGAACACAACGTACCACCCAGTCTAGGAACTGAAATCATGATCTTGCAATCATAAGTCCAACACCCTAACCACTAAGCCATGTGCCCTCACACACACACACACACACACATATGATATATAGTTATTTTTTTTTTTGTTTCTGTGTGTGTGTTTCTGTGTCTTTCAACATACAGACAAGGCAACACAGACTTCGTAAAAATAACGATATGTAAGTATACATATATATGATATATAATTTATAATCTTATTGTCTTATCTTGTTTTCTGTTACTAATATTCATAAAGAAAGTCAATCTAAACATTATTGGCACAATTTTTGAAGGTACATGCATGATTTAGAAATATTTTCATCCAGCAACATGGCAACAGATTTGAACTAAGATATATAAAAGTCGGTTGTCAACATTTGAGGATTCTCAAATTATTCTGCTATTTTTTCAGAAAAAAAAAGAAACACTCAACAACCTGACCTAGAGAAGGGTTGCATCAACAAGTCAGTTCAATAAAGGACCCTGATGAAATGTTAGAATGAACTTTACGTCTGGACATTCTTTTATAGGTACTATAAGCTTAACCAATGCTTGATTGAGAGAGAGATTCCAATGACAGATACAGTAAAAAAAAAAAGCATTTACAATGTTGACAGCTATAAGCAATTTAGCATTAAAATTACAAGTGATTTGTATATCAATGCAAGTGCGTGCGCGCGTGTTGATATAGTCTAAGGGAGGTAATTCAGTGAATTTAATTTGGGGCAACTCTCTCAACTAAGTTTTATATAGTCTACGATACTTATAAAAGAACGTTATTTAAATTGCAATATCAGTTATTGTGGAAAGCAGAAATGCAAAATTCTGACTAACACTAGAGGGAAATCTAAACTTCTAAAACATTCATAAACTCTGCAATAGATATATAAACATTATTATTTCTAAATCTTTCAACGAGAAATACAGTAACAGTATCTTAAAGTAAAGCTTATTTGCCAATATAATGTGGCAGTCCCGGTTGGGATGAATGTTACTGTTGTTTAGCCCCAGGAAACATCGTCTTCAGCTGGCTATACAACACACTATGTCCTTATATTTTCAAACAGGGGAGTTTAGCGTCTCCACCCCAGTACAGAGCAATGTATGTGGACTGCGGTTTGAGAGTTATTTCTCTTCTTTGGCACAGAATAATCACTCGACTGAGGGTGGCGCTGCCAAAATCTCCGTTCGAAAATATATGGTTTTCGAAGTGATACATAATCACTGATCTACTAAACAGAAACATGCAGTAACAGTACCTTAAAGTAAAGATTATTTGCCAATATAACATGGCAGAACCGGTTGGGATGAATGCTACTGTAGGTTAACCCCAGATAAACATCGTCTTCAGCTGGCTACACGACACACTATTTGTGTCCTTATATTTTCGAACAATAGATCAGTGGTTATGTATCACTTTGAAAACTATATATTTTCGAACGGAGATTTTGGCAGCACCACCCTCAGATGAGTGATTTTACTCTAATCTGTATTTCGAGCAGACAACTGATGAAGGGTCATTCTTTGTGTTGTTTGTCTTGTTTTCCATTTGTTTCTTTCATTGCTCGCAAAAAAAAGTTCATTTTCCATGTCTTCGTACTTCGTATTTTTTGTTGTTTACGTTTTGTGACATCCTGTGTCCACATATGCATATGTATATACATATATACGTAAGTATGTATACGTATGTATATATGCATATATATATATATATATATTATTTATATTATTATTATATATATATATATACATATATACGTATGTTTGTATGCATCCTCATTCTTAGTTTTCGTTTTCATTTGTATGTATGTATGTATGTACTTCATAAGTGAGATCCAAATATTCTCTGTATAGAATATACTTAGTAGTACTCATGGTATTTAAACTTGAGTGGGTATAGAGGTAAATGCAGGGGTAAGCGAATCAGACAGATCAATATATAAAGTGTATTGAATATGTGAAATACAAAAAATGTATATCTGTATACAAATAAAAAGGCCCAACTTACACAGTACAAACGATATAGAGAATTAAACTCCTTTAATTTTCTATATCATTCGTACTCTTATGATATAGGTGACATATTCAGTGATAATTGCCGCAAAGCCTGCATCAAATATCACATCTTTATGGTTTACCTGAATCCCTCTTCTTTCTATTCATCAGGTATTTCCTAAGAATATCCTTCAAAGTGAGAGCTAATGTCCTGGTTGTTAACAAGGATAGACTGCTCTGGTTATCAATATTGTTGTTACTTTGAAGCTATATGAAAATATAGACATGCAAGATCTTTTACTGGTACGTAAGCAGCCTCACTTCTCAGCACCTGTTGCTATAGAGTTGTGAAACTTCATTAGGTGTATATCCTTAGTCACCTGTGTGTATACATGCTTATACATGAAGTCAGAATAGTCATTATATGCTTTCTTTCTCAGATAACTTTGAAGAAAAGCTAATAAAGATTCTGAAAGTGAAAGGCTAGTGTTTATCTGAAATTCCAGTGATGATATAGTTCTGATTAGCGACTGAAAAGAATTATATTCCTGAAGTATTTGTGACTGGTTGCTACTTTGTTGTTGTTCTAAGTCAACTCTATGTGAGCAGACAAATAACTGAAGACATTCTAGCAGTGACCATCCCATCTTTTATGTGTTGTTGTTCTAAGTCAACTCTATGTGAGCAGACAAATAACTGAAGACATTCTAGCAGTGACCATCCCATCTTTTATGTGTTGTTGTTCTAAGTCTTTGGTGTTGTTCTAAGTCAACTCTATGTGAGCAGACAAATAACTGAAGACATTCTAGCAGTGACCATCCCATCTTTTATGTGTTATCTGACGTATTCTTACTCTTAAAACATTAGGGTGAGAGATTTGGTTGCTATTTCTAGTGAGTACAGTGCTGGAAATAGAAAGTAGACGTTCTCTTGTTCATTTATACTTACTTTGTTTGGTTCAACAGCATGACTGGAATTTTCGAGTAGTTTAAACCTGGAAACAGGCTTGAGTTGGTTTTGTAAATGTTGGGGAGTAGTATTCTGCATATCATCTGACATTTGAGTGTGTGTCTTTACTATAAAAGTGAAATAAATAAAAAAGAGTAAATGTTTGATATGTTAAATGTAATAAAAGACTGCTCAGGGTAAAAAAACATTCATCTTACAGACATTGTTTTTCATCTGTTTCCTATAGACTACATAAAAGGGAATTTTCTGATAACTAGGGGCAGGCGTGACTGTGTGATAAGTAGCTTGCTTACCAACCACATGGCTCTGGGTTTTGTCCCACAGCATGGCACCTTGGGTGAGTGTCTTCTACTATAGCCTCAGGCCAACCAAAGCCTTGTTAGTGGATTTGGTAGACAGAAACTGAAAGAAGCCTGTCATGTATATATGTGTGTGTGTGTGTGTGTGTGTGTGTGTGTGTGTGTGTGTCTATATGTGTATGTCTGTATTTGTCCCACCACCACCTCTTAACATGGTGTGTTTACATCCTCATGACTTAGTGGTTCTGCAAAAGAAACTGATAGAATAAGTACTAGGCTTAAAAAATAAGCCTCAGGGCCGATTTGTTTGACTAAAACCCTTCAAAGCAGTGCTCCAGCATGGCCACAGTCAAATGACTGAAACAAGTAAAGGAATAAAAGAATACAGCATGCCCATGAGTAAGTTTACAAATGTGTAACACATCTATAATAAACAAAACACATCTATCCATAATATAAGTGTAGGTATACAAATGTAGAAATGCTCCCGGATGTGCATACCCAAACATACATTTATATGTCACAATACTTTGCAAACATGCTTATAATAATCTATAAGGAATGCACAAGTAATATGTAAATAAATTAGGTTCACAGATTCACACATATAAACCCAAAAATAAATACACACATACACTATCATTGTTGTTTAACATCTGTCCTCTATGTTGGCAAGGGTTGGACAGTTCGACAGGATCTGATGAGGCAGAACACTGTCTTCTTTGGTATGGTGCCTATGGTTGAATGACCAGAACCAACCTCTTTACAGAATGTACTGAGTACTTTTTAAATGACTCCAGCACTAACATGGTGTATTTGACCAAGGCCAGTGTAGATCAGAACAAGGTTAGTGTATCAGAACGAGGCTAGTGTATCAAAGCGAGGCTAGCTACATCATCGATATATTCATCTGCTGTGCAGGACGACCATAGCACCTCTGGTCACATACTACTATGCCTAAGTTATGTAGCTCTGCTACATGATCACCAAATAACTCACAAGACCAGAAACCCCTTGATTGAGTAGGGGTATAGCATTGAGGGTGACGGTTTTATACCATGTGTTGAGATGTTAGAGCATGATAGAGGGACAGGAATAGGTGTTTTGTTGTAGAGGAGATATATGGCCACCTCAGCTGGAAAGAAAAAAATGGTGGTGATGGGGTTTCAAAGTATATCGTCAAGATACAGGAAGGAAGGTGAATATAAGAGAGAATAAGAACATAGATTTGGATGGGGTGGGTAAGAGAAATGAAAGATGGTTAGAGATGGGAATAGGGGTGAATGCAGTGAATTTTGGGCATAGGTGGAAGGGTATTTAATGGTGGATATCAGTTGGGAAGGGATCAGTGAAGAAAACTGGAATGGGTCAGAATGAAGGAGGTGAAAGGTGACAATACAAAATAAGTGGGTGAGGAACAATATACTGAAAGCATAGATAGATGTGAAATAATGGCATATATGAAGTCCGTAGTATATTCAATAGACTCAATGAAGAGAATTAGAAACAGTCTGTCTTATACAGAGTTTCATGAAAATTTTTCAAAAATATTTGCTTACCCTTTTCAGAGAGACGTGATTTACTTGCAGAGAGTAGAGAATCCCTACTAACATCAGGTCCTGCAGTATATGGACAACCTACAGCTGTTAATGGAGAAAGCTGCTTTCTGTTTTCTTTATAAAACGTTCTTTCTTTTTGTAACCTCATGCTGTCAATTTTATCGTGATGTTTTGTTTGCCAAAAATTTTTCTCAACAATCATCTAAACAATGAAATGGAAATAAAATTAAACCATGAGTCATAAGGATATTAATAGGCGCAGGAGTGGTTGTGTGGAAAGTAGCTTGCTTACGAACCACATGGTTCTAGGTTCAGTCCCACTGCGTGGCACCTTGGGCAAGTCTCTTCTACTATAACCTCGAGCTGACCAAAGCCTTGTGAGTGGATTTGGTAGACGGAAACTGAAAGAAGCCCGTCGTATATATGTATATATATGTATGCATTTGTACATGTTTGTGTGTTTGTGTTTGACCCCCCAACGTCGCTTGACAACCGATGGTGGTGTGTTTACATCCCCGTAACTTAGCAGTTCAGCAAAAGAGACCGATAGAATAAGTACTAGGCTTACAAAGAATAAGTCCTGGGGTCGATTTGCTCGACTGAAGGTGATGCTCCAGCATGGCCGCAGTCAAATGACTGAAACAAGTAATGGAGTAACGGAGTTATATATATATATATATATATATATATATATATATATATATATATATATATATATTATGTATATATCTATGTGCATGTGTCTTTGTGTCTGTGTTTGTCCCCTCCATCACTGCTTGACAACCAGTGTTGGTGAGTTTGTGTCCTCATAACTTAGTGGTTCAGCAAAAGAGACCAATAGAATAAGTACCACTTCTTAAAAAAGAAGTACTAGGGTTGATCCATTTGACTAAAAATTCAAGGTAGCCGCAGTCTAGTGACTGAAACAAGTAAAAAATAAAAGAGAAAAGATAAACATTAGTAAAACATAAGAGGATACTTTTTAATTGTTTCCAGGGAGGAAATGCATCACCCAAAATGTAGCTTGGCTACTGTAGTTGAGGACAGAGCTCCACGGTGTAGTGTTTCTGCGAGTGATGGCTACAAATTATGTTTATTGTAACTATTAGAAAAATAATATTGTAGTGTAAAATTAAGAGGTAAGTGCAATAGACAAGTTGTTTAAATAATTGAGCGAATTCAGGAAGTTTTAACGCACAATGTTTATTATAATAGTAATTAAGAAGGCAGAGAAGACATGACCAAAGTTCCCTTATTAATGTAGTCTATGGCTTACATCTTAATGCAACCAATGACACTTATGCTAAAAGAAGGTGTCAGCCCATAAGTATGGAGTATTTTGGCATCAGGTAAAAAGTAAATAGGTTTTGGAGTAGAAATGTTGTTGTTGTTGGCACTCCGACGCTTACGACGTCGAGGGTTCCAGTTGATCCAATCAACGGAACAGCCTGCTCGTGAAATTAACGTGGCAAGTGGCTGAGCACTCCACAGACATGTGTACCCCTAACGTAGTTCTCGGGGATATTCAGCATGACACAGTGTGACAAGGCTGACCCTTTGAATTACAGGCACAACAGAAACAGGGAGTAAGAGAAAGTTGTGGTGAAAGAGTACAGCAGGGTTCGCTACTAGCCCCTGCCAGAGCCTTGTGGGGTTTTAGGTGTTTTCGCTCAATAAACACTCACAACGCCCGGTCTTGGAATCGAAACCGCGATCCTATGACTGCGAGTCCGCTGCCCTAACCACTGGGCCATGGCGCCTCCAAGGTGGTGGGGAGTAGAAATATATTAAACATAAAGGAAAGGTTAGGTCTTCTTGTAATTTGTGGAATTTTAAAGATTTTTTTTTCAGTGAGAAGTAATAGATGATGAAGTGAGTAGTTGCTGGAGAATATTAAGCGTATGACACATGTTTTCTTTAATATGATTAAATTGTTCAAAGCGGTGAGTTGGCAGAATCATTAGCATGCCGGACAAAATATTTACCAGTATTTTCTCCATCTTTACATTCATTGCCATCATCCTTTAACGTCCATTTTCCATGCTGACATGGGTTGGACAGTCTGACAGGAGGTGGCCAGCTGAAGAACCACCCAGGCTTCATATGTCTGTTTTGGCATGGTTTCTATGGCTGGATGTCCTTCCTAACGCCAACCACTTTATAGAGTGTAACTGGGTGTTTTCCTGAAGCACTGGCACAGGTGCATTTATGTGGCACCAGTATGGGTGCTTTTTATGCGGAACTGGCACCTGCAAGTCCCCAAGATTAGAAATGCTCAGCTGGAGGAAGATACAGGAGACAAGCTTGTATGCAAGAACATGCATGGTCTTCTGCCAGATCAGATTGGAGCCTGGTGCAGCCATCTGGTTCACCAGTCCTCAGTCAAATCGTCCAACCCATGCTAGCATGGAAAGCGGACGTTAAACGATGATGATGATGATGATGATGGTGATGTGAGTCTCTGTCACCTGTCACCCCCTCTGTGAGTCCCAACGTCTGTAGATCCTTTCTGAGTTCTAATTCCATCAAGGTCAACTTTGCCTTTCATCCTTTCGGGGGGTGTCGATAAAATAAGTACTAGTTAAGTGCTAAGATCAATGTAATCGACTTAGCCCTTCCCCTGAAATTGCTGGCCTTGTGCCAAAAATTTGAAATTAATATAAGTTGTTAAATTAGAAGAGAAATTTCTAATAACAGAAGCTGGTAGTCAGAACAGTGGACAAAACAGGAAATTTCAGGGTGGTAAGTAAAGGAGATAGGTGATAGCTGTACACACATACCAAAAAGGGAAAAGGCATGAAATTCAAATGAAATAATGCTTAACAATTACCTCATATAACTTCTTTCTGTAATCTTCAACAGAGAGTTGAATTTCATCACTGAAGCATGGTACAATATCACTGTCAAGACTGATCTCTTCATGTGGTTTCCGGAATCTGGCACACAAGAAAAAAAAAATTAAACATATCTTTATATGTGCTCACATAAATGAATTCAGTAGGCATAACAATATATGTATGCACACTCACACATAAACATATACATGCATGCATACACACACACACACGTGTGTGCATGCATTCACACACACACACACACGCACATACAATCATCATCATCATCATCATTATTATTACTTGGAAGGCAGCGAGCTGGCAGAATCATTATTTTGCCCATTGCTATGTACTGAGTTCAAATTCCACCAAGGTCGACTTTACCTTTCATCCTTTCAGGGTCGATATAAAATAAGTATCATTTGAACACTGGGGTTAATGTAATCGACTCATCTCCTCCCCCAAAATTGCTGCCCTTGTGGCAAAATTTGAAACCATCATTATCATTATTACTTAACATCCACTTTTCTATGCTTGCATGGGTCAGATAGAATTCATTGAGGTAGATTTTCTATAGCCAGATACCCTTCTTACAGCCAACCCTCACCTGTTTCCAAACAAGGTATATTTCCCACCTGGCCAGACATATTTTCAAACAATATTGGAAATACACCACACTGCTTGTATGACAATGACACTCATTTACAACTATTATTCAATGTCAAGACAAGAAAACAGAAACACACACATGCATACATTAACATGGACCGAAACGAAGAAAAAGTGCTTGAGGAAAAAATCAAAGGTGATCTTATTTCACAGGATGTTAGGCATGAATTTCTGGATGATGTAAGAGTCATCAGCCTAAAGACGGTCTTTGACAGGGTCTTATGCCATATAACCTGATGACCACTAATGAATATAAGAACAGATGAATGGCTTATGAAGGTGGCATGCAAGCCATGTACAGAAGTGCAGCCGACAAGAAGAGAATTAGTAATGAATATTTCAAATTTGGCATGAAGGCAGGGATCCATCGGGATTCAGTTCCCAGCTCGCAACTACTTGTCATAATCCATAACAGAGGAATTTTACATTAGTTGTCCATGGGAACTTCTTTATGCAGATGAATTAGTCCTAATAGCTGAATCTGTAGTAGAAATAGAAAAGAAATAAAACTGTAGAAGCACAAGCAGTCAGCGCCATATTGGGAGAGCCCTTGTAGCGGCACAAGCAGTCAGCGCCATATTGGGTGAGATCTCGCGGCAGCCATTGCCATCTCTGAGACTGATTTTCTGTACAACTTGATTAATTATACAGGTGACTAGGCCATATCCTATTCCATAACGTATTTTAAGCATCTCAGTTAAATTCCTGGTGGACCAGGGGCTTTCCCTGCTTTCATATCCTTAATTATTTTACATCTATCATACTACTGTCAACATGTGAAGGCGCATGGCTCAGTGGTTAGCGCGTCGAGTTTACGATCGCAAGGTTGTGAGTTCAAATCCCGGACCAGGCTGCGTGTTGTGTTCTTGAGCATGTTGTATTTTTTATTTCACGTTGCTCCAGTTCACTCAGCTGTAGAAATGAGTTACGACGTCACAGGTGCCAAGCTGTGTCAGCCTTTGCCTTTCCCTTGGATAACATCAGTGGCGTGGAGAGGGGAGGCCGGTATGCATGGGCGACTGCTGGTCTTCCATAAACAACCTTGCCCGGGCTTGTGCCTTGGAGGGTAACTTTCTCGGTGCAATCCCATGGTCAGCCATGACCGAAGGGGGGGTCTCAGCAGCTCAGTATCATACTACTGTCAACTACAATAGCTGGTCCCTCTGTTGGGTCAACATTGAAAAGACTCTCTTTCACTCATGTATTCTCCATATTTAGTAGCCTTTCTTAGTAACACTATGTGTGTGTGTGTGTGTGTGTGTGTGTGTGTGTGTGTGTGTGTGTGTGTGTGTGTGCACATGTGTATACACACATATTATACACACACACTCTAAGATGTCTAATTCAAAATAAATACATTTCATATTTAGTCCAGATCTGTGAGCTACAAGTTCCATGAATCAACCTTTTAACAGAATGTCATAAAGCTAAATATTTACCATCAGATTGGTCAGAGACCGTGAATTTATTTTAAAAATCAAGCATATCACCAAGAAACTATTCCCTCATTCACTAGAAACTATGCATATATACAGATAGAACATGTTTTTGTTTTTTTTGTGCTTATAAAAAAAATGAACTATAAAATATAATATGCATACATTGCTGAAGGGACAGAACTCTACGGTTGTAGAGTTATCTCCTTTGGCTTGTCTTAAAATGTATACATCCATGTGCACATACACATATGCCAACATATTCAAATATATATACTGGTTTCAAATTTTGGCAACAAGGCCAACAGTTTCAGGAGTGGGGATAAGTCAATTATATCAACCCCAGTATTCAACTGGTACTTATTTTATTGACCTCTAAAGGATGAAAGGCAAAGTCAACCCCAGCAGCATTTGAACCCAGAACATAAAGATAGAGCTGCACCAAGTCTGATTTGGCTTGGTTTCTATGGTTGGATGCGCTTCCCAATGCCAACCACTTTACAGAGTGTGCTGGGTGCTTTTAACGTGGCACTGCACGAGCGCTTCTACATGGCACCAGCACAAGTGCTTTTTACATAACACTGGCACAAGTGCTTTTTAAGCGGCACTGGCACAGGGCTCTTGCAATGACCTTAACACTTCTGCTGTGGAGGATGGGTCTTCTTGTGCACAGTAAGGTGCCAGGTATCTCAGTCCTTTGTCATCCAGAGGTCATCATTCAGTACCTCATCTCAGCTTTACATGGGTTTCCCTCTTCCATGTGTTCCATCAACTTTGGGAGATTGATACTTCGGATCTATTTTAAAACGGGGGCCACATTTTTCATTAATGTTTTACGTAGTGTTTTTGGTACGGAAAGACTTTCAAACTTCGTATACTTATCTATTTTGTGTTATAGAACAGAAAAATATTTTTGTATTCGAATTTATTTCATGTAAAAAATTGTCTTATTTCGATAATTTCAACCAATCACTGACAAGTATTCAGTTGTTTATATTTACTCCTTTGGCTGATTAAGCGATGTAAAGCGTATTTAATCTCCATACCTTCGTTTTATTTGCTTTTTTCATTTTAAATTTGCTTTAACCCTAACCCTAACCCTAACCCTAACCCTAACCCTAACCATAGGGTTAGGGTTAGGGTTAGGGTTAATTGTTTCAGAATCGTTTGTTTATGTAGTCGGCACTTAATGTATATCGGCTGAATGGACGTCAGTAATTGGTTGAAATTACAGAAATACGACAACTTAAACATGGAATAACTTGTGGATTTCTTTTTTTTTTTAAGAAGACTAAGAGAAAAAGATGTTTTATATGACACATTCTACCAGTGTTCCAAGTTTCAAAGTGTTTCGTTAATGAAAAATGTGGCCCCCATTTTAAAAAAGATCCGATACTTCTTTATGGAGCTGTCAGCATCCATCTGCATCACATGACCAAACCGGCGCAGCCAAAAAGCTTTCTTTAATAAATTTCAATTACATGTTTTAATGGTTTTCTTTCTTGTGTGTATGTGCGTGTGTGTGTTACATCATTTTTCAAGTTAAGTCTTGGAGCCAATTATCAACATAAGTACAGGTACGTTTGTATTTTATTTTTTTCTTTTGTATTCTCTTTCTATGTTATTTTCATAACAGCAAAGGTGTTTTCTGTTCTTTCAGATATTCTGCTCTGAATATTCATTTTAACCAGTTTTAACCCTATGCAGATTCAATCCTGCTTTGGTTATTGCATTGAGATAATGAAATATTGGAATTCAACATTATTTTAAAGAAATGAGCTCTTAAATTCCACAGATATACTTTTCCAGTGCTTAAGTACCAATTCAAAGACGCACGCGCGCGCGCATGCATGCATACACACACATACACATGCATTTTTTCATTTAAACACTCACACTTCAATAGTTTTGACTAAATGTCTTAAGAAGTGTGATATCTTATTTTTCTTCGAATTATTTATGCATCCAGAATGGTATAGAATATAGGAATTGCAGATTTCCGCTAAGCCACATAGAAATACAGTAAAAAAAACACCGAATTTGTAGGGATTACAAAGAAATTTTGGAATTATAGTGTCAAAAATCAAACCAAAGAAAGAAATTAGGATTGAATGAGTCGTTCATTCTTAATAACCATACAAGGGAAGCAACTTATCTCACATATAAAAATCAAATATTTTACTGTCAAGTCGAGTTGGCAGAATCGTTAGCATACGGAGCAAAATGCCGAGCGACGTTTCGTCCGTTTTTACGTTCTGGGTTCAAATGCCGCCGGGATTGACTTTGTCTTTCATCCTCGAGGGGGATTTAAAGTAACCACTTCCCATAGAAAAGCTATCAACTACTAGAGAATCTATTTCCAATGAGCTCATAGTATATATTGCTCTAGTACATCTGTCACATATCAAGCTCACTTTATCTGTTCATCTGCCGGTAATGAAGGTTGACTCTAAAGCAGTGGTCTTCAACCAGGGTCCATATGGCCCTTGTGGTGTGTCCATTTAAGATTTTGTTGTCAAAATTTATGTGCAATAAACTGGTTATATTTCTACAGTGCATAAAAAAATTTTAACATTTTTTAATATACAATAATCCCTCACCATATCGTGGTTCACCTATCATCATCATCGTCGTCGTCGTCGTTTAACGTCCGATTTCCATGCTAGCATGGGTTGGACGATTTGACCGAGGACTGGTGAAACCAGATGGCTACACCAGGCTCCAATCTGATTTGGCAGAGTTTCTACAGCTGGATGCCCTTCCTAACGCCAACCACTCAGAGAGCACAGTTTATTATTTAAGCTTATGTCAATTTCTCCATGGTGTTGTTTTGCATTTATAATAAAATAAATATATGCAAATCAAAAAAATATATATAATACAGTGGTGCTCCAGCATGACCACAGTAAAAAAAAAAACGAGTATTGTTTCTACTTCACAGATTTTCACCTATCACAGGAGATTTTGGAATGTAACACCCACAATAGTTGAGGGATTACTGTAATTCTTAATAATATTTAATTATAAAAAAATAACAAGAGTTTTTAGACATTGAGAAAAAGATGCATGAAAGGAGTCCATAAGCAAAACATGCCTGAGAAACACAACTCTAAAGCATAAGTTGTTGGCACTCCATCGCTTACGACATCGAGGGTTCCAGTTGATCCGATCAACGGAACAGCCTGCTCGTGAAATTAACGTGCAAGTGGCTGAGCACTCCACAGACACGTGTACCCTTAACGTAGTTCTCGGGGATATTCAGCATGACACAGTGTGACAAGACTGACCCCTTGAATTACATGCACAACAGAAACAGGAAGTAAGAGTGAGAGAAAGTATTGGTGAAAGAGTACAGCAGGGTTCACCACCATCCCCTGCTGGAGCCTCGTGGAGCTTTAGGTGTTTTCGCTCAATAAACACTCACAACGCCCGGTCTGGGAATCGAAACCGCGATCCTATGACCACGAGTCCACTGCCCTAAACACTGGGCCATTGTGCCTCCACTATACCCAAGCAAAATATAATACAATATGTAACACACACACATACACATATATACATAGATGGTAACCTGATGAACTAGAGTTACACAACATGGATGTTGAGCATACTGCATACCCGACTGTACTCTGCTAGCTTCAAAATAAAAACTCTTAACAAAACAATTGTAGCAATACCAGATAACCCATTCAGCTGTTTTTATTGTGTGTGCATATGTGTATGTACATATACATTTGTATGTGTATATGTGTGTGTGTGTGTGTGTGTATTCAGATATATGCATAGAAATTCATATATATATATAGAGGGAAAGGGGTATTTGAGGACATTTAAATACAGGGGAATTACTCTCTTCAAATAGGTTAGCATTTTATCTACTCTCATGACAGATAAAATGCTAGTATAAAAACTGATAAGGTATGCAGTCATTGTTGCCATATGTGATTTAGAAATTGCCAACTTTCTAAATATTGCAAGATGTTTTGTACACAAAGTTTTGATAATACTCAGACAGGAATGTTTCTACTGTATCAAAGAGAAGAATGCATTCTAAATATTTGGATACCACAATTCATCCAATGGGTCCAAAGCATTATCAATAATGATTCCAGAAAATCAATTAGGGCCATCACCAAAGAACTTGGGGTGTCAGAGTGGACTTTCAAAATTCTGGTGCACAAGGAGATAAAATATAAGTTACATGTACTGAGAAGAGGCCAATTCAAGTCTGCTAAGACAGAAGCAACTTGTCTGAGCTATGCTAAGTGGTTACTTAATGAGCTGAAAAAATCTTATGAACATAACATGCTGTGGTTCTTCTCTGATGAGAAAAACTTTTACCAAGACCAAAACTCTAACTGGAGAAGTGACAGATGGTTATGTGCAGATCCTTCTGGTGTTCACAGAGTGATGCCCACTAAGTTTCCAGCGACCATTATGGTTTTAGAATTAATGCTGCTGGATATGTTGGAGTACTAGGGATTAAGTCCAAGAGATTAGGTGTGAAGCCCTGGATGAATGAAGTATGTTGTGGGAGAGTGTATGTGTTTCAAAAAGACGCAGCGCCTTCTCACAAAACCCACATAACCCAAGAATGGATGTCAAACAATCTTTATGTAACACCAAACTTGAGGCCTCCAAACTCACCAAATCTAAATCCCACAGACTAATAAGATTAGAGCATTATCTGAAGGCAGATTAATCAACACCCGCACAATATCATACCTTCATCGTCTAAGAGGACCTTTTAGCACAGGTACAGCAATGATTCTGGTCCAACGTAGAAGCAGTCATCAAAGCTGAAGGCAAATTCATAGAAGAATCTTGAAACAAGCTTCTCGAGAACTTGTGCACAAATTCTTATTAAAGTACATTCAGTTTTTGCTAGATTAGAGCTGTTTCATCAAATTACCAAACGTCTTCAAATACTTTCACATGCTGTATTTCCCTGCCAGTAACCTGAGTGCAGAAGGATGTTTTATGCAAAAAGCATAAACTAAATCTTAACTGCAGAAGAGACATGAAGTTATCAAGATATCTAATTAATCTAAGGAGGTAAACAAGTGTAAAATATCTACCTTGTGTTCTGCTCTTCAAACTTATTAATGATGGGGTCTGTTTAAAAAACATTTATATATATTCATTATGCAATAACAAGGCTTTCTTAGCTCATTAAACTCCGTTTTCAGCATATCTTTATGAACTTTGTCTTAACAAAAATATGGTGCTTGTTAAAAGTGTCATAAATAAACAAAAAGCATCAAATTAAAATGAAATATAAATCTGGATATGCTTTATAAAACATTTTACCGGGCAACATATGGATGTTGTAAGCCTTCATCTACTGTGATTCTTTTGTCAGGATTGAAATGTAGTAACTTCATCACCAAATCTACAGCTTCAGGTGATATATCCTTTAATATTTCTGATAATTCTTTCTTTGGTCTGAAATATAAGAAGTAACAAAATGAATATATTTTCAGAAAAATTCTTTAAATGATCACTAAAATAAATGAGATACATAATATACAGAATGAAAAATAGTGGGAATAAAAATTAGAATGATGAGCAAAGAATGGAATAAATAAAATAGGTCAAAAAGTTTCAATATAGAGATAAAGATAATAGAAACAGATATGCATTTAAAACATAGAGTGTGACACAAATGGTACTGATATTTTTAAAACAAAATAAAAATTAATTTTCTGTAGCAGGATTGAGATGAAAATTAAACTTATATCGGACATCTAATAAGATAAACAAACTATGAAAGGATACATATAAGTTCTATTGTAATTGTCAAATCTATTGAAACTACAATTCATACTGTGCTAAACTAGCAGACGATGGACCACTCAATGCATCCACCTTTCCACCTCTTGTTTTACATTCCTATTCTATTCTATTTCAAACTCAAAGTTAAACATTTTACCCAGTCTTTTTCTGAAAACCGCATCCCAATATAACTCCTTTATCAACAAACAGAAGTTCAATCTGGAGATCAGACTAAGATGTTTTTAAAACCATTTTAGCATTAAAAAAGTTTAATTAAAAGCAACTTAACCCTTTAGCATTTAAACTGGTCATATCTGGCCCAAATATTCTTTTCTACTCTAGGCACAAAACCCAAAATTTGGGGGGAGGGGGGGCCAGTCAATTAGATCGACCCAGTATGCAACTGGTACTTAATTTATCGACACTGAAAGGATGAAAGACAAAGTCGGCCATGGCGGAATTTGAACTCAGAACGGCCCAAATATTGAACCTGTTTTATGTCCAAACTGGCTAGATCCAGCCTCTTACACCTACCTTACAATGTCATTCTAAAAATGAATAATTATATTATTGAAGTTACAAAGTTACGAGATAATGCATGATTAATTTTAAACAATGTAAATACATAAGCATTACCTTTGACGGAGTAATCTGAATGTTAAAAGTTTAAGTAGGAATCAGAACATGATTGAATATAGTTATAGTGCTAAAAAATTCAAACTAGTCAAACTGCAAGTGTTATATAGAAAAACTCAGCAGATTGGCTACTGTAATCTCTCACATATTTCCCACCTGTAGGTTTACTGAATGAGTAAAATGACCAGTTCTATAAGACACTTTTGCAAATTACCACAAAAATAGCTAAATATTAACATTATTTATAATTTTAATGGAAAATCTGGCAAACATTGAGATGGCTATCCTGAATACAGAGACTGTGATTATTAGATAAGGGAAAGGAAACAAAACTCAAGAAGTTCTGTGATGCAAATCCTTTAGCCATCTACACCACATGCAAGAGGAAAATTAGCCATGCTACTTTTCACTTACTGTTTAGGTCCAACTGACTTAATCATGGCCTAAAAAGATACAGACAAGTAGACTCAAAATCCAAGTCTAAAGTGATGAAGACTAATAGTTAACACTACTAACATCTGGGTGTTCATCAGTAACAGAAAGTAGTGAACTTTAATATCATTTTGGAAGCAGTTTTATTCATCATCCTCATCATCGTCATTTAACGTCCGCTTTCCATGCTAGCATGGGTTGGACGATTTGACTGAGGACTGGTGAACCAGATAGCTACACCAGGCTCCAATCTGATTTGGCAGAGTTTCTACAGCTGGATGCCCTTCCTAACGCCAACCACTCAGAGAGTGTAGTGGGTGCTTTTAAGTGCCACTGGTACGAAGGCCAGTCAGGCGGTACTGGCAACGGCCATGCTCAAAATGGTGTATTTTATGTGCCACCCGCACAAGAGCCAGTCCAGGGCCACTGGCAATGATCTCGCTCATCATGAAAAAAGGCATTTATTCAGTAAAATCAGTTGCACATAAAAGTATAAGGATATTCATGAAAGACTGGTAAGGTGCCAGAACATTTTATGTATCTGCTACATAGGAGTAACTGATAACAACTACATGGAGTCCAAAAAAGCACAAGAAATGTTTAGGCCAAATTTAAGAATATTAAGGTTAATAGATAACATAATAGCAGAGTTAAAGAGCTGTTTTGCAGATATGTCTAATTTATAAACCAGACCATCAAATGCTACAATATATTGCCAGTTACATTGCACTTCCAATTCTTTCTTGATTGCATCACTTTTTACCCAAATAGTTTATCTAAATTGTCTTCCCATCATTATGAAAGCTTTCTAAATGGCCTTTCCCGGTCTCTTGTACATTCACCAAAAGAAAAACCCTATAAAACAACAATCTTTCATACTTCAATAGCTCGCCTGCCTCTATTCTCTTAAACTGTTTACAATAAGAACAGCAATAGTAAAGATAATATGGATTACTGACTCAGTCTGATGCGCAAAATGTGGAAGAGGAAATCCTGCAGCGGCATTTCAAATATCAGAATATCCAAAGAAATTTTAGAAAGAAAATCGAGGTACAGTAAAACATGTTTCTGCTTTTGAAGAAATCATAAAGGAAGTTGAAACTCATATTCAAGCAAGACAAAATACTCCTATAAGAGGAGGATAAAATGTTGAAGTTTACCATCAGCACAAAGAAAAATGTAAAATAGTATTGCAAAGAGGGAAGTAAACATAGCTTTAGTGGCATACTTAGATGGTTTTGGATGTTTGCTCCACAATCATGAGGTTCAAGTTCAACCTGACTACAAAGCAATTTTGGCACCCTTTACCATAACTTTAGGTTGACTAAGACTTGTGAATAAAATTGAGTAACAAGAAATTATTTCAAAGCGCATCTGATGGATTGACGTTGTAATTCGAAGGTCTAGACTTCTCACATTTCTACTTGAGAATAATATTCTGAAGAGTATATGTGTTTGTGGAACACTCAGCCATTTACATGCTAATACAATGAATAAGTAATTCAGTATATGTTCATCACTAAAACCAGATGAAAGTCCATTTTATTATCCAGCTAAGATGCTTAGAAGCAGGCAACATCTAAACAAACTCTGTTTTGACAATGTTTGTAGGGAAATCAAAACCAGCTGACAACAGCTTTCTTGTTTTTTGCCTTATGTGTCTCTGAATAAGCTACAAATAATTTTGAAATATAGTAAAATATTTTATTCTATCTTAAGTGCCTCAAATTTTATGACTGTTATTTTATTTCCAAACACAACTTAAGAAATTAAAGTGCAATGCATTTGGTTACAGTGTCAATTAAGTACTTACAGAGTAAGAAATTAACAACAAAACTAAAAGATAAAACAAATTTCCTACATCAGTCAATCATAGAATGCTTACAAAAATATAATTTAATATAATTTTCTTACCTTAATTGAGCTTTCTCTAAAATAGATGCACCATACATAGTTTTGAGACTGTCAATATCTGGAAAAAAAAAGGATAAGTGATTTTAGCAGATTTATAAAGCAAACCTTTCTATTCTATAATTAATTACCATAACATTTTTTTCTATTGGTTAGTCTACTGAGGAGTTTAACATCTACATAGTGTAACACCACCACCTGGTTCTCTTTAGTGGAGTTTACTCTGTTGCAAGCATTTCATGTATTCATTGGTTTGAGGCGAACACCATTTCCAATTGAAGTTTTCTTTGTAAAACATCACTGCTTGTAAGTTATATAAAAAGTTATAACTATAGTTGAAATAGTTTTTCCAGGTTCAAAAGTTTAGCAAGCAATAATCATGGAAAATATTTCATTGTAAAGAGCAGAGAATACAGACAAATATCTGCAGATGACTAAAATAATATAAAATTACGATAACTAAATTACCTATACAATCAGTTATTTAGGTGATGAAAATTACGGAGAGAGTTATAGTTCGAATGATAAGGACTAGAATTAAGCTACATGAAACGCAGCTTAGCTTTGCCCCAAGAACAAGCTCTAATGATGCTATCTTCATAGTCAAGCAACTGCAAGTGAAGTACTTAGCTAAGAATAAACTTTTATACTTGGCATTTGTTGATTTAAAGAAAGCCTTTGATAGTGTACCCTGTTGTGTGATATGGTGGGCTATGAGGAGGCTAGGGGTAGATGAAGGGCTTGTGAAAGCTCTACAGGCCATGTACAGAGAAGCTGTTAGTAAGGTGAGAGTTATGAGTTAACCATGAGTGTAGTGAAGAATCTGGTGTGGAGGAAGGCATTCATCAAGGCTCAGTTCTCAGTCCTTTCCATTTCATCATTGTCCTTCAGACCAAAGGGCTGGCAGCCCCTGAGAACTACTATATTGTGATGATCTTGCCCTCATAGCAAATTCTATATGAGAGCTAAAAAAGAAATTCCAGGTGTGGAAGCAAAACCTGGAATCTAAGGGCCTTAAGGTTAACTTAGCATAGACTAAGGTTCTAGTAAATAAGACAGAACAGACAGGACCCTACTTACTTCAGGTCTGCTTGATTTGTAGGAAAGGTGTAGGCAGGAATTCCATATGGTGTACCCAGTGCTAGCTATGGACACACAAGAGATTCAGTGGAATGATAGGAAGGTTGTCAGAGAAAGTAGTATTCATACATGGAAGATGCACAGGAGCCATAAAAGCTACAGATACTCAGGAAATTGATTTTCTCAAATGCCTTAGAATCTCATTAGAGGCAGGGGATAATTTCTGTTACATAGGAGACCAAATTAGTAGTGAAGGGAGATGTATAGAAAGTGTAACAGCTAGAATAAGAATAGGATAGAGAAAATTCAAAGAACTTTTACCTCTGTTGGCAACCAAAGATCTCTTTCTCTATGATGCATGTATATGAACAGTAAGTTTACATGGTAGTGAAAAACATGCTCTGAATGCAAAGGGCTTGTGAAGGCTGGAGAGGAATGAGGCTAGTATGCTCGGATGTGCAATGTATGTGTACATGTGTGACAGAGTGCTAGTGTATTGAGAGAGAAGTCAGGCATAAGAGGAATTAGATGCAGTGTGCAAGAGAGAAGACTGTGCTGGTTTACTCATGTGATGCAGATGGATGTTAACAGCTTCAAAAAGGAGAGCTGATCTCTTTCAAAGTGGATGGAACATGTGGAAGAGGGAAACCCATGTAGACATGAAGCTGAAGTACTGAAGGATGACCTCTGGATGCTGAACCTTTCAGACAAGATGACAAAGGACCAAGAAACCTGCCACCTTACTGTACACAAGAGGACCCATCCTCCATTGCAGAAATGTTAAGACCACTTCCCCTGATGAAGAGGATTGGCCTACAAGAGCTTTGTGCTAGTGCCTTAAAAAAAGC
The DNA here is from genome assembly GCF_046866305.1 of Octopus bimaculoides. Classification (NCBI taxonomy): domain Eukaryota; kingdom Metazoa; phylum Mollusca; class Cephalopoda; order Octopoda; family Octopodidae; genus Octopus; species Octopus bimaculoides. Next base: position 6,509,680 of record NC_142937.1, on the reverse strand, counting down.
ACTCATGCCAGCACCATGTAAAAGCATTTGTGTCGGTGCCACGTTAGAAACACCCAACACACACTGTAAAGTTGTTGGAATTAGGAAGAGCATCCAGCCATAAGAACCAAGCCAAATCAGACTGGAACCTGGTGCAGCCCTCCAGCTGGCCAGCCCTGGTCAAACCATCCAACCGATGCCAGCATAGAACTGATCCACAATGCAAAAGAAAGAATAGTATTACAAGTTCATGTAGTCTTATAAATCAGTCAAATGTAATAATTATTCTATATGGAATTTCTACTAATATAGACAGATTGTTACACTGACAAGAATCATATATGGTTCTTAAAGATTCTCACAATGGTTGAAGATAATTTTTGCGGTGACTTCCAGAATGAAATGATTGCAAAATAAACTAAACTAACATATTTACCTTCTTGTTTAGGTGGCTGAATGGTTGACATGATTACTTCAATTTGATTAATTGTAGAGGACCCTGGGAACAGTGGCTTTCCAGTTAACATTTCTCCTAAAATACAACCAAGGCTCCACATGTCAACACCTTTTGTATACCTAAAAGTAAAATAGCCAATAATAAAAGCATTATACTCATGCAAAAATATAAATAAAAGTCTTATAAAAGGGCAAGATAAATCATTAAAAAACATTTTATAAAAACTTTAACGTATCAAATCATACTGTTTGACTTTGTTGAGTAATTAGTAACACTTGTTTCAGGAAGGATATTGAGGAGAGCTGATTTCAAAACTTACATTAGTTTTGGACTAAAAACAAAAGTGAATGTAAAGAGCCCCTTCAGTCATGAATGATCATGGGATTGCATCTAGAAAGTTCCCCTCTGAGGCACAAGTCTTGGCAAGGTTGTTTATGGAAGACCAACAGTCACCCATGCATACCAACCTCCTCTCTCCATTCCACTAATGTTATCTGAGGGAAAGGCAAAGGCTGATATAACTTGGCACCGGTGACGTCACAACTCATTTCTACAGCTGAGTGGACTGGAGCAACGTGAAATAAAGTGCCTTGCTCCAGAACATAATACATAGCCTAGTCTGAGAATCGAACTGACTACCTCGTGATTATGAGCCCAACACTCTAACCGCTGAGTTTTGCACCTTCACTAATTTTGGACTAGTAACAAATCTTGTTACAATTCATATTGCATGAGATAATAAAAAATTGTACAAGCATTAATGACTTTAAGTAAATCATACATAGCACAGTTTAAATAACCATTGCATTATATCCAAAAGTTCACAATTTTAGTTTCCTTGTTTTTTGCTTTTTCAGTTTTGCATCTTCTGTAACAAAAAATGTAAACTTTTATAAGCATATTATATTTTTATTTAATCTTATTCTTATATATATTGTTCCTGAAAATGAAAGGAAATACATTTTGTTTTTGAATTTATTTGGCAAAAATTTTGATTTGAATCTATGTTGAAAAGCAATATTGTCATATTTCAGAAGAGCCATTAAGACCTATAAACAAACTTAATGGTTATTTTTCATTATACTTTTTTTCTTTTCTCAGAAAATTTTTGTCACTACTTTGCTCTTTTTAAATGGTTTACATTTTTAAATGATTTACATTTGACAATTCATTTTCCCTCTGTGTTTATGTTGTTATGTTACATCTTATGGCAAGTATGAGGACTGAAGATGAGGCATAAATTTTGGTTTTTATTCATTTTCCTTTTATATTTTGAATTTTGGGAGAATGAGTAAGTCAATTACATCGACCCCAGTACTCAACTGGTACTTATTTTATCAACCCTGTAAGGATGAAAGGCAAAGTCAACCTCAGTAGCATTTGAATCCAGAATGTAAACACAGACAAAGGTCGCTAAGCATTCTTCCTGACATGCTAACAATTCTGCCTGCTCATCCCCTATTCATTCCTTTTATTGAGTGGGTGTAATGGGGTCAGTACTTACTTCTTGTATTCCTACAGCCTCTGTAACCTGTTTTATTTAATGTCAGGTATTTTTGAACCTTTCATCATTTTTCTTTTTTTTTTTTGATCTGCTGTGTTTCTATACAACATATTGATTGAGTATGAATGCTTGCATTTTTTTATTTTTTATATTATGGTATTCTCTCTTCCTGTGAAGGTCGTGATGATATCCCATGGAAAGAGGACTTTACATTGTGACTTGAATGGAGACAGCCAGCAACTGTAAAAAGGGTGGGCAGAGTTGAAGGGTGATGACCAATGAGCCACATATGTTTACCTGGATCTCACTTGTGCGGGTGACATGTAAAAGCACCCACTACACTCTCAAAGTGGTTGACGTTAGGAAGGGCATCCAGCTGTAGAAACTCTGCCAAATTGGATTGGAGCCTGGTGTTGCCATCCGGTTTCACCAGTCCTCAGTCAAATCGTCCAACCCATGCTAGCATGGAAAGCGGACGTTAAACGACGATGATGATGATGATGAGGTAATAAACTTTAATATAAATGGATATTAGCATCAAAACTCTTATTTAAATTTTTGATATATAACCAAGGAGATCGATATCCATAAGGAGTTTACTATAGACCTTTGTGGACGAATTTTTGCTATTTTGGTAACGATTACATGTTTTATCTCACTAATACATTGTGTAGATATCATTATATGAACACGTATATATATATATATATATATATAATAATAATAATAATAATAAAGGAGTTACGACGCAAAAACGTATAAATTCAAAAGAACATATTTATCTTCTTCAATATATATTTCAGTATAAAGAATTCATTAAGAGGCTTAAATCAAAATTTCTTTACACATCATTCAGGAATAAATATAACATCAGAAAAAATACATTCTGTTTAAAAATACAAACCGTTCATATACACACACATATACACATACAAAAATAAATATACAAATACTCTCAGTTTAAGATATATTATTTTAAGTATATGAACAGATAGGGTAAAAGGATAGAGACTCCCTTTGGTCATGAATGACCATGGGATTGCATCTAGAAAGTTACCCTCTGAGGCATAAGTCTACGCAAGGTTGTTTATGGAAGACCAGCAGTCGCCTATGCATACCAGCCTCCCCTCTCCACACCACCAATGTTATCCTTGGGAAAGGCAAAGGCCGATACAGCTTGGCACCAGTGATGTCACAAATCATTTCCATAGCTGGGTGAACTGGAGCAATATGAAATAGGGTGTCTTGCTCAAGAACATAACACATAGCCCAGTCCGGAAACCAAACTAGCCCAACACTCTAACCACTAAGCCAATAGAAAAATAATTACTTACTTATGAGATCCAAGGAGAATCTCTGGTGCACGATACCATCGAGTTGCAACATATTCTGTTAAATTTGGGTCACCTGTCTCATCTTTCCCAATTTGAGATATAGATCTTGCTAAGCCAAAATCACATAGCTTTACCAGACAATCACTATTTAATAGAATATTCGATGGCTGAAATAGAAGTTTATTGAAATTTATTATTGAGTATTAGAGATGGTGAATGTAATAGTAAGGTTGATGCCTTACACAAATATTGAATTAGTAATTAATATTCAACTTAATGTTGGTAATGTTTATAAATAGTTGTAGAGGAAATTAAGATAGAAATAGAATAGAATTCAAGTTAATCAATATGAATAATTTGTTTATAATTTGGGAATTTTATTCATGCACTTCTTTGCTGAAAATTGTTTTAAAAGCAGTAACTTTGCTATCATGATGATATATCAGGTTAGTTCTACCTATATTTTTCTTGAAATTAGATTAATTTATGCTTTTGTGCTTTGTTACACAATATAACAGAATGGAAACTTCAGGGAATTTAAACAGCTGCTTTTTTTTTTTTATTATTATTCGGACTGATTTCATGTAACTATTTGTAAAATAGCCCTGATATGCCTTTATTTTTAATCAATTCATTTTTGTGTTAGGTTGACTCTCTCTCTCTCTCTCTCTCTCTTCCCCCTTTCTCCCTCTCCTGCTCTCTCTCTCTCTCTCTTCCCCCTTTCTCCCTCTCCTGCTCTCTCTCTCTCTCTCTGAAGGATAAAAAGAATCAACAATGGATTAAACCAGGAAAAAAAAACACCTATGCGAGAGATGGCATAGAAACTTAATGAAGTTCCACAAAGGTAAATATAGACCCAAATTTGTTCCAGATTTAAGCTCGTAACTAAGACATAAAATTTTTTTTTTTCCTGTTCTCTTTTACTGAATTTTCAAATTTTAGAGATTCTTTGTTCTAAATAACATGAATTTGGGAATTTTAGAGATTCTTTGAGCTATAATGCATGTGCTTGAGAATTCTTCTTTTTTTCTCTTTCTACAGGAAAATTACACTGAAATTTATGAAGAAATAAATAAGCAGATGAAAATAAATAAGTACATGAAAATAGCTAAGAAGCAGTTAAAATTTCTATTTCATTGTTAGCAGTGTGAACAGAAATATTTTGAAGCATTCGGTGTGTGTGTGTGTGTGTGGGTGGGGAGAGATTAGTGGACAAGTAATGAATGTAGAAAATAGGGAATCTCTTTTTGAAGAAAAGAAAAGGTAGTTTAATTTTAGCAGATGAGATTAATTCTGAACAAAAACAGTCTGTAAGGTGTATGAAGTTTCATGGTAGTGAGACAAAATTTATTATGTGAAAATGTGCTGTTTGTAAATAAAGAAAGATCAAATCAAATAAGACATGGAACAAAGTGATGAGGTTAGATGTTAGGACAGTTGGACTGACAGCTGAGACAACCAAGGTTAAGAGGACTTGAGAAAAGCTGTCAAATCCATGTCATCGTGGAAAAATGGATGTCAACAATAACGATGATTGAATAAACAATTTTAAAAATTAGGTGAATAGTAAACAAACATATGTGAGATAAATAGTGAAGATAACATACATGTCTGGAAAGATTTTAAAGAAAATACCTTCTGATCCCTATGAATAACATTGCCAGAATGTAAGTATTTGGTTGCTTTAAATAACTGATACATAATATAGCGCTTGTGAACATCTTTAAGAATATTTCCACGTTTAATTACATTATGAAGATCTGTGTCTAAAATAAAAAGAAAAAGAAAAGATCAACAGTGAAAATAATTTAAAATTTTAGCCATACCCACAATATTGTTAGGAGCTAAATAGACTGTGAATGAAGAGTAGAGGTGAAGTATGGAAAACTAAATTAGGAAGGAATTTCAAGAAGTTTCATGTTGAAAAAGGATGGTTGAGCAAAATGTATAGCACACAGTCTTCAAGATATTTAATAATGGTGATTGCTCAAAGTTGCATAGAATAAGGTCAACAAAACCAGAGGGTTTTGTAGAAATTGAAAAGACAAAGCATACAGTTTTCTCTTGTAATTTTCCTTAGGATGTAGTCTAGAATAAGTGGATGAGTATGTGGTAGTACAACATCCCAAATTACAAATATAGTATACAACACATTTGCTCTTTGTAAACATTTGGTAGCAGCTGAGGGGGAAAAAATATGTTCTGACACTGAAGAAAAAATTCATCCTTTGTGCTGCACTATTGTGTATATGAAGAATGTAGACTCTATGAAGAATGTAGACTCACAAAAGGAACATTTTGAAGAAAGATAGGTCTAGAAATCAATGATATAGGATTTGGTCTTGAGATGTTTGTCTGTGGTGGTGAACTGGCAGAGTCTTTAGAGTGGCGGATGGAATGTCTTGTAATAGTCATTCCAGTTCTTTGTGTTCTGAGTTAAAATTCTGTTGAGGTCATCTTTGCCTCTCATCCTTCCAGGCTGAATAAATAAAGAACCAGTCCAGGATAGACTGGAGGAATGGTATCAAACAATATGTTTTGCTGCATCTGCATTCTGAGTTCAAATCCCACCAAGGTCATCTGGTTTGCAACCACTACGTGGTACGTAGATGCATCTAGTGAAGCCCACTCTGATGCGAGCATTCAGATCAGATTAGGCCTCTGATTTGAGAATGCCTTCCTTTCTCTCTCCCTTCTGTCAGTCCCAGAGGCCCTGAAAAGGGTCATGCACATTGCTCTTCCTCTTGACTAAACAAAAAAAAAATTGTGATGTTGAATAAGATAAAATTCTCAACACACTACAATGTGTTTTGCAAGAAGTTGATTACACAGGATATGAAAGCCAAAATGCTGAAATAGCAAATGGATAAAAGACATTTGAAAAGCAACAGAAAGGTGTAGTAGTTGTTGGCATTGAGTATGAGAGATCTGAAGTAACCAATTAGGCTGTCAATAAAGAAAACTGTTTTGACTGAGTTCTGATATACTTTAAGGTCAAACAGAATTCTATTTAATACATGTCAAATGGCTTTGTATGGGTTTGTTTGTTTGCTTGTTTTTTGGGGGGAGGGTATTTTTTGTTTTGTTTTTTGTCTGTTTTTTGTTTTGTCTTTTGAAAATTATGTACTCTGAGAATAACAGGCAGTGTTCACAGCCTCTGTAAATTTCTCCACTAGCCTCAGAGATGTTCCACTAACATGCAGAATACACTGGAAAGACTTTCTTGAGAGGACCAACACTAATTCTCACCCCTGCCTTGAAGCACTTGGCAATGAATCCATCCAGTGTATGCTGGAAATCATCTTCTGATGAGCCAAGTAGCATCATAGCATCTGCAAATATCAACCGATGGATCTTACAACCACTGATTGTGATACCTTTGCCACAACAGCTGTGCATGTTATTCCAGTTCATAGAAATTTTGAAGAGGAGAGGTGACAAGATACACCTCTGTCAAAGTCCAACACCCACATAGAAAGGTATTGACTCAGCACCATATACCTGAACACAAACATCTGAATATTTATAGTGGGACTTTATGGCAACCAGAAGTTGCCCATTAATGTCAAACTCTTGCTAAACCATGCACAGCTTGTCCTGTAGCACATGGTCATATGTCTTTTCAAGACCTACAAAGCAAGTATACATTAGTCCTGCAATTTCTCAAAGATATGCTGTAAAGTGAATATCTGATTGGTTGTGTTGCTTCCAGGACAGCAGCCACACTGTTCTTCAGCAAGTTTGGGCTCAATATTTTCCCTATATCTCTTTTCCAAACACTAAGCATAGTAGACATAACTGGGGAGACTCAACAAGGAGCTTCCTTTATAATCAGAACACTTTCTCTTGTCGCTTTTCTTAAAAATTGGGATTATCACCCCAGATTACCATTTCTTTGGTGTCTTTCCAAAGGGTCCAAGCCACCTGGCATACCCAAGTCAGCTAGAGAATACTTTCTCTGTTTAAGGCTTTAACATCTCTCTCAGGCTGAATTTCATCCCCTGCAATAACTGCTGTCCTTTAAATTCATTCTTTTTAGTCTTATACACCTTGAATTACTTTCTTTTCATTCACTGACAAAGTAAATTCATGGCATTATTTACTTATTGCCGCAATAAAACTTTCAGTCTGTTTCCAATGTAGAAGAAACATCTAGTTCAAAACATACAAACATTTATTTAAATAACACCATGAACATATATTTTCCATATTAAGATAATTATAGAAATAAAATACAATCCTTACCCATGAATTCAAACACAAGGTAGATGTCATGATCATTTTCAGCTTTTATCACTTTCTGTAATTTTATGACATTTGGATGATCACAGAAATTTTTAAGAAACATAATCTCCCGGAATGTTCTCTACAAAGATACAGATATAAGAAGTAAATCATCATCATCATCATCATCATCATCATCATCATCATCATCATCATCATCATCATCATCATCATCGTTTAACGTCTGCTTTCCATGCTGGCATGGGTTGGACGATTTGACTGAGGACTGGTGAACCAGATGGCTACACCAGGCTCCAATCTGATTTGGCAGAGTTTCTACAGCTGGATGCCCTTCCTAACGCCAACCACTCCGAGAGTGTAGTGGGTGCTTTTACATGCCACCGGCACGAAGGCCAGTCAGGTGGTACTGGCAACGGCCACGCTCAAAATGGTGTATTATACGTGCCACCTGCACAGGAGCCAGTCCAGCGGCTCTGGCAACGATCTCACTCGAATGTCTTTACACGTGCCACCAGCACAAGTGCCAGGAAGGCGACGTTGGGCACAGGTGCCATCACGATTTCACTTTCGCTTGCCCCAACAGGTCTTCACAAGCCGAGTTTCGTGTCCAATGAAGGCGACGACGTTGACGTAAAGTATTTTGAAAAGCATCAAAAACTCAAATTGTTATTTTAACCTCAAAAAAAATCAGTAAATTTATTTTACTCATTTATAGACAAACATAGAAAAGAAATCAGACATGTGGTTAAGGAGTATGGTTTGCAATAACACAACACTGTGTTCAATCTTGCTGTATGACAGTCTAAGCAAGTGTTTTCTGCTGTATCCTTGACCATTACTTTGTAAGTGGAAATTTGGTAGACAGAAATTCCATAGAAGTTTGTCATGTACATGTGCATGTTTCTATGTCCACCACTGTTTACTGCATCAAGGTGCATTTTTTAATATCAAAACTGTAACTTGGCAGTTCAATAAATAGAAATCTATAAAATAAGTGTATCAGACTGAAACTAAATACTGCAATTGATATATGAAACTGAAGCCAATGAAAATGGTAACTGAAACCAGTCCAGGAGTAAAAGAACACTTGAAACTGACCTTGTTTTGTTTGTTAATAAATTCATTCCTTTGCTACCAAAACTACAAACCACTGTATTTCACACATGTTATTTACAACTATCTCTATCATTCAAACATGAAAGACTTCATTCTCAACATGTAAAACAGTTTTTAAGTTATTTACCTTTCCTTTCAAAATTAAAAAGAATTTCATACCTGAATAGCGAATCATTTTTACAAACCTATATCACAGTTTGATATAATACTCACTTATTTTCTAAGCATCTGTGATTAAAACAGATTGCATAAACTGACTACCATAAAGAAAGCCACACCCAAAAACTGCTTCTAACCATTCTATTCTGTTTACATTGTTAATACAAAAGCTATTCCATGAAGTTAGATTTCTCTAGAGCATCATATCACACCAATTTCTCATCTATTTTTATACCAATACTTTCCATAAGCTAAATTTTTTGCCAATCTCAGCTCTCTACAACATTTAGTATCTTCATTTACCCAGCACACAGACACTTTAAGCACTCTTGGTCTACTTCTAACTTGCCAAATAACTGAAAAGTATAAAAGAATAAAAGAATAACTCTAAAAGTACAAGTCTTAAGTACAACACTTATCCAACTATTTACTCTGATAATATGCTAAAAAGCGCCAGACTTAACACATTCATTATAAGCAATGATTAATTCCATCTATAAAAGAATGGTTAAGATGATATAAAAGAACCAATTCTAAAATTTCCTTAAAGTTTTTACCTGTGCATCTGTTTCATTTCTAAAAGCATCAAATATCTTTTTAACAGCAACAACATCCCCTGTTTTTCGGTCAGTAGCTTTCCATACAATGCCATATGCCTGAAAATGGGATTAAACTTTAAAATTATATATTTTCAAAACATTTATTTTCAGGCTCAGAAGCAATCTAGAAGAGTGGAAAGAGATGAAAAAAAAATTTACAACATAGAATAAGAACTCAACTTTTCAATACATTTACCTTTTCCACCTGAGAGAAAAAAAAACTAACATGACAGTAAACTTCTTTCATCCTCTACTCATATTCCTAGCAAACACGCATTCACCCAAAATACTCCTGATTGCTTTCTCACCTCCACTAAAACACAACTGTCTCATTGCATGCACCCAAAACACACCTCTTCCAGCTGGACCTTATAGCACTTTATGTCAGCTGGTTGCTCTGAGCTCTGCCAGCTTTATGCCAGTTATTCCAAGCAGCATGAAGGCACATGGCTCAGTGGTTAGAGTGTTGGGTTCACAATCATGAGGTAGTGAGTTTGATTCCCAGACTGGTCTGTGAGTTGTGTTCTTGAGTAAGACACATTATTTCACGTTGCTCCAGTTCACTCAGCTGTAGAAATGAGTTTCAGCATCACTGGTGCCAAGCTGTATTGGCCCCTTTGCCTTTCCTTTGAATAACATCAGTGGCATGGAGAGGGGAGGTTCGTATGCATGGGCAACTGCTGGGCTTCTATGAACAACCTTACCCAGACTTGTGCCACAGAGGGGAATTTTCTAGATGCAATGCCATGGTCATTCATGACTAAAAGGGGTCTTTACCCCAAACAGCACACTTGTTTCATACGTAACCTATCAGTAACAACTAAACAAGTATCTAAAAACTGGGGCTTTTAGTCATGTCCTTCCATGTTGACACAACAAAAACTCAATGTCCTTAGTACCTTCTACCAAAACATTAGGGAAATCTATCCTCCCCTCTTTTTTCATCAAACAAAATAGAGTTTGCATCTATATAATTCTTCTTTACCATAATGTTCGGCAAATTTTAAGTTTAAAATATCTTAATTTTTAACAAACACTGCAATTTGTCCATTCTTTTTTCTATCCTCACAGCCCTCCATTCTAAGAGAAACATTGCATTAGATAGAGAAAGTGGAAAAAAGATCATGAAATGTTACAGAAACATTTTGCATTCCATGTTTATAACATGGAACTAACTAGAGTTTGAATAAAGATATTATAATTAAGAAGACTGCAAATCAGCAAACTCTTCTGTCGATTTTTAAAAAACAAAAAAAAACAAAGTACTTTGGATATGTAACATGACTTGCTACCTCTAGTGATTTTATTCATGCATGAATAAACCCCACAATAAAGGAGGTACAGGAAGATCATAAAGGGAGTGGTTGAGCAACATCAAGGAACAGAAAAGAGGGCAGTAGAAAATTTGAGGCTGGCTGATGACTAAGAAAGGATGAAGGAGAAGGTTGTGTCTTTTGCTGTGCACTTCAGGCTTCCAAGTTTACGATTTGAATTGATTGGTCATAAACTTACACAACCTTCCATCACCCAGCATAGCATATACACATTTATCTCTTCTGAGTATTTCCAGGCATTGGTGCACAACTACAGCCCCACATCAGCTACTTAGAAACCTAGCTCCAAACAAATTCGACTGAACAGGCACATTCTCCCCTTTTATAATTAATATCAAATAAAATCAATTATATATAACACACAACATAAACATACTGTAAAATGAGCCAACAAGGGAGCCTCTGCATAGTCTCTCTATTTGCAAGAAATAGCAGTCAAATCTCCCTCATATCGCATTCTACTGCTTTAAAAAAGGATACATTGGATGTCTTTTTTAATGGTTAGGCTCTGAGGAAAAGACAGTGCACCTTCCTCCACTGTTGGTAAGGCTATCCAGGTAACAGGAGCTATTAACTACTTTTATAGAGCCTTCCAAATAGTGAAAGGAACTTATTTTACTACTGAACTAACAATTAACTATTCCTCAACATCTGTCACATATAATGTCTTTATTCACTGTCAGCTGCCTGCCTGTGATTTCAGTATACCTCTTATACAATCATAGTGCACAACATATGGAGTTCTGACCTACTTTTTTCTGTTCATCAAGCACAGCCATTTTCTTGCAGTCTTGTCATCATCTCTATTCACTAAAACCTTAGTCTTTGGCAAATTCATGCTGAGGTTTCTTGGTTCTAGGTTTTGCTTTCACAGTTGGGATTTCTCCTCTAAGTCCTTCGCAGACTCTACTTTAAGAACATTAATACATATGAGTTCCCACTGACAGCCAGCCTCTGTTAAAGCTTGGAGAACAGTAATAAATAGAAGAAAGTAGAGACCTGAGCCTTGGTAAGCACCTACCTGTACACTAAATTCCTCACTGAACTCATTGCCAACTCTCACTTTACCGAAAACAGCACACAGCTTGCCCTGCTCTAACAAACCACCTAGTATTCTGAAAGGGCACCAGTTTAAAGGCCATGGTACCCTGTCAAATGTCATCTCCACATCAACAATCCAAAGTAGAGATTTATTCTCAGCTAAAAATTTCTCTTGCAGTTGTCACTATGAAAAGAACATCAGTGATACTAGCACAAATCTGAACTGTAATCTCATTTAAACTGATTCTTTTTCTAATTACTGGTACAAATATTTCTTCCATTATTTCCATAACCTGACCCATTCATTCTTTTTAGTTGTTCCTTTCCAAAGCATCTCCTTTGCCCTTGTAGTAATTGACTGGATATGTGAAAACTGCAGTTTTCACATATCCAGGTGATTCTGTTGTCTAAGGAGTCTATATAAAACATGTTATATGAAGTATTGTTTTGTGGTCTTTGTAACTTGTTAAAAGTGTGATGGATTCAATACTTGCGCATTGATTGACATTTTTTTTATTGTCATCTATATAGGCTGTAAATGTAGAAGTTTCATATGTACAGGCATACCCCAGGTTACCACTACCTCAGGTTACGGGATTCCACACTTATGGAGATTGCAAAGTATGACCATTAATCTCAGAATATGATCTGTAATTTTGCTCTTACAGAAACTTGAATTGCATAGTTTTAAATTGTCAACAGTTTAAAACTACACTTTCTTCTTAACTCATTGGCCACTTGTGTTGTACTTAAGATCAAAGTATATATAAGTAATGTATATTGCCACTTAAACATGGCTGTTTCGTAGGAACTGATGTTACTACCATTTTAACCCCAGGAGGACACCTCCTCCAACTGGTTATTTGATGCAGTCTGCATCCGATATATATTGCAAGCAGGGAAGCAAACCCCTACCATCTTCCAGCAACATGACCACCAGACTGTACAGAACAGCCATATTGATGTGGCAATAAATGTAGCTTCTTAGTATAGTTACTACTTTCATCTCTTATAAATATTTTCTAATTAGCTACTTAGCTTGTTTCAAAGTATATGGTTAATGATTTGAAAAACTATCATCCCGTTACACACATACACATGTACATTATGTGAATATTGTGGAGCCATTAATACCAACTCATCTTTTTTTTCTCCGTTTTTCTTCTCTCTCTCTCTCTCTCTCCATTCTTTTCCCTCTCATCCCTTTCTAATTAAGAGCCTAGGCTCAAAACGTCAGAGTTTTCCATTCTTCCTGAGCATCAAACTAATACACTTGCTTGTTGTTCCCTCACCTATCTTTGTCTTTTGTTTCTGTACATTTGAACCACACACACACGCTCACACATGCACATGTGTGTGTGTGTACATGTATGAGTGCATGTAGGGTTTCTATCATCAATACCAACACAACCACCAACAACAACAATACATAGTATGAAGAAGATAAGCAAATCCATTTCAAATAAAAACATATAATGTGGTATTCTAGTGTATTTTAAAAGTTAGATGAAATGACTTTGATCTTTGGTCTATGAGGATTGACTTGAGACTAAACAGCCACAACAATACAACTGACCACCACACCACAAACAATACCCAGCCATCATCACTAACATCTAAATCAATTCAGTCCACATCATGACCCCTATCAACCCACCAACTTCTGAATCCAATTGGCTACAACAGATATCAGCATGTATGCCAACATATGTATGTATGACTGTGTGTATATGAGTGTTTTTGTATGAGTGTGTTGTGTGTGTGTGTTTATGCCATATATCAGAACTGCAAGGGGAAAATTGCCTATAATATATGGTGCCCCTTCAGCTAACTGTAATCATATAATACTTTCTCTTCTTGAGTCCTCCCCACTTCTCATTTCATTTTCATTATTACATCCATGGGAATAAGACAATTTTCCACTCTCACAAAACAGATCTTTCCTGGGTCAATGTTTTTTATTACATATTTATTGTAGATAATTAAATCACTGCTGCTGTTGGATATTTGCCTTCAATTTAAGATGTCTAGAAGGAAGCTATTAAGTAGAAATCAAGGCAGTAGTGCAAAAAGGAACCATAAAGGGATTACACTGGATATTAAATTTGATGTTTTAAAAAGACTTGATGTGGGAGAAGATTAAGTTACATTGTCAAAACATTAAGTCTTGCAATGTCTACAGTGGGAACAATACATGACAACAAAGAGAAAATGATGTCAATTGCTCAAGAAGCTACTGTTAACTGTCTGGACCTTATTTTTCCATAGATCCAAAGTAATGCTCAAAATGGAAACCGGCCTTTATGAGTCAGCATGACTCAAGAAGATACCTTAGAAGGTATCTAGTGTGACAGTTAAGTATAGTGATCTAAAATCATAAGGTGAGTTGATGGAAGAAATATGTTGATTATAATAAGAATTAGTTTTTCTAGGATTTATGAAAATGCACATTAGAAGATGATGGGTTAATTTTTATTGAGCAGATTTGGGACTGTGAGTGAAATAATTCTATCAGATGTATGCTTATAACAATGTTAGACTTCAAAATTTTTGAGTTCCTGCTTTTGTGAAATATCTAGGCTAATGGTAGGCAAGTGTTTTTTTTTCTATTTCTTGATGAAAGAAGTTTGTGAAAGTGTTTTTCACTTTATTCATTGATGTATTTGTCTTGTGATAATGATAGGAATGCAATTGGAGATTGTTTACCATCTGCTTGTGGTAGTGTGGAAGAGCAGAAATTGCTGTCTGAAGAACTGTAGTTATTTGGGAAGATAGGTAGGTATACTGATGTGGATTATTTAAAAAGTAAAAGAAATTTAGATGTGCTGCAATTGTATCACTAATTACATACACAGCTTTTGTATAAGGATGTACTGTGTGCATTGAAATCTCCACTAATTACAGTGTTTAGATGTATAATACAGTGTATAAGTGACGTATATATAACTTAATAGGATGATTGGTTCATTGTTAATTAATCCTTGACGATCACACTTTTGATCAATGACATCCCATTTTTTTTTAGTATGAGTGTACATAGAACTATATTACTTAATACGGCCTCTTTATATTTTTTTTTTGTCTTTTCTTCTTTTCCTAATACGGGATATAATTCAAAAGAGATTTGGCTGCTATTTCCATCTAATAGAAAACCCAAAGACACTCCTTCCTTAATTCCAGTGAAACTCAACAAAGTCCATCATGAAAGATCTTTTCTTCAAATTTATATCATTCATTAGTATCCATGAGAGGAGTGATTCCTGAAAAGTTTAGCCCTTTAGTAGTTACCATTCAGATTTTATGGCCATCTAAAGTTTTAAGCAATATCCAAAATTTTCAAAATAATGAATTTCTTTTATTTTTAGGGGCCAATCATTCCAAATATGTTTGATACCATACCTTGGAAGTAACATGACTGTCAGAAGTAACATGAAACAGTAGAAATCAAAATGAATCAAATGCTATTTGGTATTTCTGACTTTTTACTAGTTTTATTAATTTTTCTTCAGCTCTGGAAGGAAAATACTTTTATGATTGTCCCATCAACTATCAATATGGGACTAGTAGATTTCTTCTACTTGAGCCCATGAATCCATAAAAGCATAATAAAAGTATGTGGCTCCATTTGCCAATCACATTCTTATTGCTGTATAATCAAAAGGTCAATGTCCTTGGATTTTCAGGTTTGAAAGTTTCTCTAATTGTCGCACATTGATTTCTACCACTCTAAACTACCCACAAAAATGGGAATTTCAATTTTGAGCCATCTTCATCTTCAGGGGATGAAAATTGATATTTAGAGTAGATTTAAATGCAGTAGTTTTACATTTCTATACTCACCATCAGGTGCATTTTCAGATTATATATAGTTTTATATTTATTTATTTATTTATTTATTTATGTGTTTCAGCCAAGTGGCTGCGGTCATGCTGGTGCACCACCGTGAAGAGACCTTCGAAGACCGAAGTGGAGAAGGGTTCCGTGCCAACGGCGGTCGAGCACGGGTCAGTCGGTCCTAAGAAGCGGGCGAAAGCTTCCACGAAAGGCGCCGGATCCGTCACGAAAGCGAAAGCAGTAGTTTTATATATATTCAAATGAGTTTTTCATTCTGTCTTGTTTTTTTTATCGCATTATTGCACAAGAAATCAAGCATTTCAGTAAGTGTTCTGTTAAGATTTCAGACTTTACTCTAAGATTAGAGAAGATGGGATCATTAGCATAGCTGGAGGTAGGGTCCCCACCCCACCCCAGGTGGCACTTTTGGGTCTGCTATACACAATGTGTTTTTCTGTGGGGTCCAAGGGCGGCAAATGGAAGAGCCGCCCCCAGGTGGCACACACTCTAGCTATGCCAGTGGATGGGATGCTCGTATTAAGTAATACCTACCTAAACTTAAAATTTTTTATAAACAGATCCAAAAACGTGAAATTTTGCAATTTTTGGTTGGCATTTTTCTACATTAGCTGAGTCAAAAGAATTGATGTTTAGTGTCTAAGGGAGTTGAGTTGGTGGGGATTAAAGAAACTTTCCAAGGTATCAAACCTATTTAGAACTAGCAGAGATACCCGGCGTTGCCCGTGTTACATGCAATTGAAAAATGAGACTTTTCTGTTATATTTTCTGTAAGGAACTGGAATACATATGATTCGAATTTCATCAAAATTGCACATGAGGGTTCTTTCCCTCTTTACACACCCTAAAAAAATTCTAATCATGAGACATGTATCCCATACTATTGATCTTTATGCGCATATTCCAAAATTTCAGTCTTCTGGAACCTGTGAAAAAGATTTTGCTCCTGCAAAATGGAGCTCATGGAGCTCTAAAATGTGGGAATGAAGGCCCCTATTGGGGGTGGGGGTGTTAATATCAACCAGAGAAGTTGAATTGTTGGGAATGTTTTTACTTGGGTCTTATAGTATGCCTGTATATATGTGAGAGTATAGTCTCACTTTAATAGTTTCAGTATGAAATTGAAAATATTAAAGTGAAAATATTTGAAATTACAGTAGCGACATATTATTGTTTCACTTTTGACAGGTAATACTGAAATAGTGGAATAGTTTCAGTGTTAGAGTGAAAGTATCTGACATTACAGTAGAGTGATGTTATTGTTTCATTTTTGACACATAATACTGAAATAGTGGAGGAGATAAGATATTGCTGTGGGCTCGAACTATGCAGGAAGTTAAAAATTTTTTTGGCCTAAGACACTACATGGACCTTAAAAGAATTTTGCTCCTGAAAAATGGAGCTCATGGAGCTGAAAATTGTGGGAGTTAAGGCCCCTATTGGTGATGGGTGTATTAATGTCAACCAGAGAAGTTTAATTGTTGGGAATCTTTTTAACTTGTGTGTAATATGTATTGTTTGAATTTCTTTAAAATAGGAAATATATGTATGTTCACTGGGTTTGTAAAAGAGAGCAAAGCTACAGGAAAGCAGAAGACGAATGATCACGATAATCAGTCAGCTACCCTAGCCTAGTCATTACTACTCCCCAATGTAGGATTCCTCACCATACAGGTGACAGGTACAGCTTTAAGATGCATTATGGATCTATAGCAATTGGAAGGGCATGACTCAATAGAAACAACAATGTGTGACGTTTGGAATAAAGGGAAATGAAAGCGTCACCTCTGGAGTTTGCAAATGACCACTCTACCGATAGGTAACTGGGCAGAAAATATTTACAATCAATAAATGTCTCCGAACAACCAGTCACTCATCTGGGAAGGCCTTGAAATCAATGTTACCAACTGGGGACTATGTGTGTTGCAGTGATAATAGAGAGACTCAAAGGAGGTCTGCAACGAAATAATTTTACTCATCACTTTGCAAGTGAATCAGTGGAGGCAAAGATGAGTCTCATTTACTTGACAATTTATGCACCACATTGCAGAAATCACAATGTAAGTATATCTGAAAGGATAGTCTTACACTGTTGTACCGTTGAATTACAAATAATGCTCATCTGTTATGTTCGGGTGACCCTATAGGTTCCAATAGTACAACTGTATTCGTCTTTGCTTAGGAAAAATGACTAAATTGTGGGTGTGAAGTCCCCATGAAGGGGTCTTTGTAACTTCTAAGAAGAAAAATTTTTAGAAATATTACTTTATTTGTGTGTAATCTGTATGGTTAAAACAAATAATGCTCATCTGTTATGTTCGGGTGACCCTATAGCTACCAATGGTACAACTGTATTCGTCTTTGCTTAGGAAAAATGACTAAATTGTGGGTGTGAAGTCCCCATGAAGGGGTCTTTGTAACTTCTAAGAAGAAAAATTTTTAGAAATATTACTTTATTTGTGTGTAATCTGTATGGTTAAAATTTCATCAACATCAAAAATATATGAATTTTCATGGGGGTTATGACCATTATGCATAGAATATAATTTGCAAATTTCTTAAAGATCCATTCAATACTTTTGACGTAGTTTTGGATAAGAAAACAAATGACTAATGTGTGTGTTTGTGTGCATATATATGTGTATGTATGGGTGTATATATGTATAGATATCTGTATGCATTTATATATGTGTACATATTAGATGTACACCTATATATATACATCTACACACATGTATACATATACATGTATGCATATAGATCTATACATATACGTGTACATATACATGTATATGTATACATATACATCTCTCTCTCTTTCTCTCTCTCTCTCTCTGTATATATATATATATATATATATATATATATATATACACACACCATTAAAGTGAAAGTATCTGTCATTACAGTATCGAAATGTGATTGTTTCAGTTAGTGGAATAGTTTCATTTTTAAAGTGAAAGTATTTGACATGAGTGTTTTTGTTTCACTTTTGACACGTAATACTTAAATAGTGGAGGAGATATTATGTTGCTGTGGGCTCGAACTCTGCAAGAAGTTAAAAATTTGTTTTGACTAAAACACAACCGGAACCCTAAGTAAGACATGTGTAAAATTTGAATGAAATTGGTTGTGTAGTTCTCGAGTTTTAGGGACACACACACACACACAGAGACAGACAGACAGACATTCTCATTTTTATATATATAGATGATTGGCCCCTAAAAATAAAAGAAATTCAATAGTTCAAAAATTTTGGAAATTTCCTAAAACTTTAAATGGTAATAAAATCTGAATTGTAATAGCTAAGGGGCTAAACTTTTCAGGAATCACTCCTCTCATGGATACTAATGAATGGCGTAAATTTGTTGAATTTCACTGGAATAACCCAGTAGTGGTAGGTCAACTAGAAAATTATTTTAAAAAATTAAATGAAATCAACATTCAGGAAATAATGTCAATTTGTGTGAAAGATATAATCTGCATATCATCCAAAATAGCATCAAGGTATTACATTCCAATAATGAATGATGCTGGTTCCTTTTCAATTCCATTCACATCTATGATACCTTATTGGAATATAAATAGCACCAGCTGTTACTTGTCTGATACTCTATATCAGTGTTTCTCAACCTTTTTTTTTTCTCTGCACTCCTTTGATTTTTATTTTACTCCACTGGACCCTCGTACTCATTCAGTTTTCTTTTTAATTATATGATATCTCTATAATTAAATATTACTAAGAACTGTATAAAAAAAACTGCTAAAATATTTTGTATATTGCAGAGGTTTAACTGATTTACAGCACATAAACTTTAACAATAAAATCTTCGGCATAACTACAGGGTTTTACCCAGTTAATACTATATGCGTAGAAAATTTCATTAAAAAAAATTCATTTTTCTGAAAGTTATGACCTCTCAAAGTCTGGGGGGTAAAACCCTGTAGTTATGCCAAGTTAACTTTGGACGGACTTGAAATCAGGACCTAAAGAAGTGATACTAACAACAGTAGAGCGGTTTATCCGATGCTTTGACAATTCTACCAAACATCTAAAATTATAGACGTTCTGATCGATTAGACAAAACTATTACTTTTATTTAAAGAATGCCATTATATTTTCAGTACTCCAATTAAAACAGTGGGAGTAAGTCGAGAACCTGCAATATCTAGGAAAATAAGTAAAACAAGAAATCATAAATCAAAGTACGTGGGGCAGTAAAGAGAATGCATAATGTTTCACAAGTTTAGCAGGTGACTGCCAAGTTGTTGCTTGATCGTCTTGTGGTACAATTTTGTTTTCTTCTGAACATCTTTCAAAAATAAACAAAAGAGAGATTTTCATAGACTCACACACAAAAATGTTTAACCAATTTAAAACGTTATTTGAATTAATTTTTTAAAAACTTACTCCTTTACCAAGCCGTTTTTTTATATCATATTTCTTAGTAATGTGTGCTTCTAGATCTGCTGTCATTTTTAATATACAAAGGTAACAATGTGAGACATTGAATCAATGCGCATACAAATGTAGTGCACTTTAACAAGTGTTAATATTTGACATTAATAACTGGAAAACATTAAACAAAACTACGACTGAAAAGTGTACTTCGGTTTTATTTATCAATCATCAATAAAATACATAGTCAAATAAAAACTTACAGAATTTGCGAATGAATACTAACAGAATAAAGTTATTTGTTTACCTAGCAACAGATGCAGTCTGTTCTTGTTATATGTATTTTTGTATTATAACGGTTTTTACTAAGTTATTTTCATGCATAATTTTACTTTATTGTTTACAGTCCTGTCTGAAGGCGAGATAAATTCAGTTTTGTTAATTTACGCTTCGTTTCAAATTTAAACTCGCTAAAAAAATTGAAAATCGATCTCTCTAGCAACTTGCCGGTGTTCGTTAAGCGAAGTCTCTTTATTTAACTATAAGAAGAGCATTCTATGTATGCTAATTTTTCTTTCTTTTTAGATAGTATCCAACACTCTGTTCAAGTTAAATATAATTATCACAAGTTTTCGAAATGAATTCTTCTTTTATCTGTTACTTTTTTTATATCTTTTAGTTGACGCTTCGATGATAATTTATTATTTATGAATAAAGTATCAAGTTAGTATTGGAAACGTATGAATTAAATATGTCACTGCTTTGAAGTTCATGCATCAGGTGACACTTCTTAATGGTAATTACCTGCGTCGCTTCGTTGAACTTTGGGACAGTGTTGTAATGTTTCTAAATTTTACTTGTTTCTGTCATTAGACTGCGGCCATACTGGGGCACCGCCTTGAAGAATTTTTAGCTGATTTGGTATAAAGTCTCCTTTGATTTTACTATGAAATCTTGCGTACCATCATATAACATATGTTGCGTATTCACTCGTGGAAATAATACACGCAACAAATTATTGCCGAACGAATCAACCAGTACTTAATTGTTTTTAAGTCTGGTACTTATTCTATCGGTTTCCTTTACTGAACCGCTAAGTTACAAGGACGTAAACACACCAAAACCAGTTGTCAAATGGTGATGGGAGACAAACACAGACACACATATGCAAGTATGTGTGTGTGTGTATGTATGTATGTATGTATACGACGGACTTCTTTCAGTTTCTATCTAACAAGTCCTCTCACAAACCTTTGGTCAGCCTGAAGCTTTAGTAGAGGGCAGAAAAGGAGCCACATAGTGGGACTGAACCCAGAATTATGTGGATGGGGAGCAAACTTCTTACCACACAGCCACACCTACACCTATTGTTTAATCCAGTTTAACTTAGCTAGTATAACTGTTCCATTTTTCATGTCTTGATTTTAAGAGATCCAATTATATAGGTTTTGAATAAAATTTTTGATTAACATATGAAACAATTTTAAGTGTAACTGACAATAGAACCCAACCTGGCCAGGGAAGCACCAAATACACATGCACGCATGCACACACACACGCACGAACACATACACATACACGCGTGTGCACAAGCACACACACACACACACACACACACACAGGTGTTTTGAAATCCAAGTCAGGAAAAACAAGCACTCCATTATAAGGTAAAAGAGTGGGTGTATTAATGGAATACACCATACCAGTCTCTCTTGCACACCACATCTGTTTCCTTTTATGCCTAACTTTTCTCTCAAGATGCTTACACTCTGTCGAACATGCACATTGACATTGCACATCCAGCAAAGCATAATACTAGCTTCGTTTCTTTCAAGCTTACGCATGTCCTCGGCTATCACAGCCCATGTTTCAGTGCCATGTAGCATAGCTGTTCGCACACAGGCATCAAACAATCTGCCTTTCACTCTGAGAGAGAGGCTCTTTGTTGCCAGTAGGGGTAGGAGCTTTCTGAACTTTGCCCAGCCTAATCTTATTCTTACAGCTACGCTCTCAGAGCAACCACCTCCACTACTAACTTGGCCACCAAGATAACGGAAGTTATCTACTACCTCTAGTTTGCCCCAATGGCAGTTGATGGAGTCTATCTTCTGTGTATTTTCAGCATTTATTATACCTGTGCACCTTCCACATACAAAAGTTAGTTTCCCTGTTAACCTTCTTCTGATGTTGCTGTACCTTTCATATGTCCAAAGCTTACACTGGGTGCATCTTATGGAGTTTCTACCTATACCTTTTCTACAGATTGAGTAGGGCTGTCTACCTGAAGGGATCTGTGATTTGTCTGCCTTCCTACTTACTATGACTTTGATTTTTGCTAGGTTAACGCTAAGGCCCTTTGATTCTAAACCTTGCTTCCATACCTGAAACTTCTTCCTTAATTCAGGTAATGATTTAACTATATGAGTAAGGTTATCAGCAGAGAGAAAACAGGGGAAGCCTGTCTTGAATTCCTCTGTTATTGCCTGGAGGACTATGATAAACAAGAGGGGGTTGAGCACCAATCCTTGGTGAACCCCTACCTGTACCCTGAATTCTTCGCTGTACTCATTGCTCACCCTCACCTTATTGGTAGCATCCCTGTACAGCTCTCACCAACCACTCTTCTATCCCTAGTTTCTGCATTGACCACAAGATAAGGGATCGGGGGACCCTGTCCAAAGCTTTCTCCAACTCAACAAAAGCCAAGTATAGAGGTTTGTCTTTGGCTATGTATTTCTCCTGCAGCTGCCTTACCAGAAATATAGCATCAGTGGTGCTTTTACCTGGCACAAAACCAAATTGCATCTCATCTAGACTAACTCTCTCCCTAACAAGCTGGGCCATGTCCCTCTTCATAACTTTCATCACCTGATCCAACAATCTGATACCTCTGTAATTATTTCTAGCTAAGACATCACCTTTCCCTTTGTAGCAGTTGACTATGGTGCTATTACACCAGTCATTGGGTATGACTCCTTCATGAACCACCTGATTTACAATACGGGTGACTAGACCATAACCCACACCACTAGATATTTTAATCATCTCAGCAGTGATTCCTGATGAGCCAAGGGCTTTTCCTGTTTTCATGTCCTTAATTGCTTTATCTACCAGTGTGCTGTCGATTCGGGTAGCTGGTCCCTCAATTGGGTCAACATTTGGCAGACTCTCCTCCTCCCATTCATTCTCTATGTTCAGCAGTCTTTCATAATGGCATCTCCAAGTTTCTTTCTTTACAGACTCATTAAAAGCAAGTGCACCATCATCCATGCAGACACATTACTCTTCAATGACATCACAATTTTCTCTCACAAAGTCTTGCAATCTGAAATATTTCAGTCCTTTGGTCCTCGCGACACTGGACACAGGCAAACTTCTTTTCTGCTTCTCCTTTGGCTAGATTTACCTGTCTCCTAGATTCCTTTCCAGCTACCTGATATAGTTCCCTGCTGCCCCCACTCCTCCAGGCCTGTTTCTTTGCTCTAATGGCCCTGTCTACATTACACTAGGTCTGGAAGGGATTTTGCACCAGCCAAAGATTTGGTCTGTGGCACTCAGCAAGCTGTCTCACAGGAATTCCCAGTTGCCCTCTATGTCACGAGTTTGTAGCTCCTCCTCACTCTCATCAAATTTCTCAATTAGGATATCCCTAAATGTCTGACAATATGAAGGGTCTTTAAGCTTCCAGGCCCTTCTTTTCCAGATTGGTCTGTTTCTTGGCATTCTTCTGACTTGGAGTCTAAAGTCGCAAATGACTAGTCTATGGTGGGGGATACATTCTTCATCAGGGAGGGCCATACGTTTCGGGAACTAATTCCATGGCCCCCATGAACACCACGGAAGATACCAGGCTGCCGTCCAACATGCCCATTGAAATCCCCAGCCATAAAGATGAGATAATTGCCAGAAAGGCGACGCTGGGCACAGGTGCCATCACGATTTCGATTTCGCTTGCCCCAATAAGTCTTCGCAAGCTGAGTTTCGTGTCCCAATGAAGGAGACGATGTTGGCATGGGTGCCAGTCATCGAATTTAACTCGATTTCGATTTCACTTGCCTCAACAGGTCTTCGCATATGGAGTTTAGTGTCCAATTTAACTCGATTTCGATTTCACTTGCCTCAACAAGTCTTCGCAAGTGGAGTTTAGTGTCCAATTTAACTCGATTTCGATTTCACTTGCCTCAACAGGTCTTCACAAGTGGAGTTTAGTGTCCAATGAAGGAAGGTACGCACAAGTGGACTGGCTGAAGCCTTAGATTTAGGTCTCACTTGGCGTGCCGAGTCTTCTCATGCACAGCATATTTCCAAAGGTCTCGGTCAGAAGTCATTGCCTCGGTGAGGCCCAATGTTCGAAGGTCATGCCTCACCACCTCATCCCAGGTCTTCCACAGGCTCCCTCAACCGCTATCCTCATCCATTCTCGCTACATGACCATACCAGTGCAATTGTCTCTCTTGCACATCACAACTGATGTTTCGTAAGTTCAACTTTTCTCTCAAGGTACTAATACTCTGTCTAGTATGCACACTGACATTACACATTGATCGGGGCATACTGGCTTCATTCCTTGCAAGCCTACGCATGTCCTCAGCAGTCACAGCCCATGTTTCACTGCCATGAAGCATGGCTGTTCGTACACATGCGTCATACAATCTGCCTTTTACTCTGAGAGAGAGGCCCTTTGTTGCCAGCAGAGGTAAGAGCTCTCTGAACTTTGCCCAGGCTATTCTTATTCTAGCAGCTACACTTTCAGCGCACCCACCGCCACTACTAACTTGGTCACCCAGATAGCGGAAGCTATCAACTACCTCTAATTTTTCTCCCTGAAATGAGACAGAAGTTGTTTTCTGCATATTTTCAGTGTTTATTGCACCTGAACATCTGCCACATGCAAAAACTAACTTCCTAGTTAACCTGCCTTTGATATTGCGGCACCTCTCATATATATATATATATATATATATATATATATATACAGTATATATATGTGTGTATGTCCTCTTGTTGTCTGCTAATTCTATTATTCATTTATTTGAATTAACTACTCACACACACACACACTTACATATGAGGACGCATGGCCTTGTGGTTAGGGTGTTGCACTAACGATCATGAGATTGTGGTTTCAATTCCTAGACTGAGTTGTGCATTGTGTTCTTGAGTCAAACACTTCATCAAACATTGCTCCGCAGTCACTTCAACACCTGACATGTAGTACTCCGTGCACCTGTTCAGGCAATGTCGATTTGATGGAGAGAGTGAGCTAGTGCACAGCACATACATTTGATCACTATAAACAAACCATTTGTGCAGATTGCTCAACAAAAGCTGAACATTCATACATTATCTTTGATGGGAGAGTTCATCATATTCTTTTATTCTTTTACTTGTTTCAGATATTTGACTGCAGCCATGCTGGAGCACCACCTTAATGGTTTTTTTAGTTGAAGAAATTGACCCCAGGACTTATTCTTTGTAAGTCTAGTACTTATTTTATCGGTCACTTTTACCAAACTGCTAAGTTATGGGAACGAAAACACACCAACATCGATTGTCAAACGATGCTGTGGGGGACAAACACAGACACACACACATAAATATATTCACATACGACGGGCTTCTTTGAGTTTCCGTCTACTAAATCCACTCACAAGGCTTTGGCTGGCCCAAGGCTATAGTAGAAGACACTTGCTTAAAGTGCCATGCAGTGGGACTGAATCCAGAACCATGTGGTTGGGAAGTAAACTCTTCACCACACAGCCACGCACATATCATCATCCATTTTTCCATAGATCAGATGGAATTTGTTGAGACAGATTTTCTACAATTGGCTATCATTCCTGTCACCAACCCTTGCCTGTTTCCAGGTAACGGATTATTTTCCCATGTCCAAACATGTTTCCATGAAAGATTGGAAACAAAAGACACCAGTTGCACGACAGTGACAATGACATATATTTGTGTGCATGTTGTGCACATTTTTGTTTCCTTGTCTTGACACAAGGCAAGATGTAAATGAGCACCACAATGACACAAACAGCCATGAAAATACAGCCACCCATAACGAAATATTACCTTTCTTGGAAACAGATGGAAGCTGGTGATAGGGAGGGCACCAAGCGATAGAAAAACCTGCTTCAATAAATTCCGTTTGATCCATGCAAACATGAAAAAGTGGACGTTAAAACGACGACGACACCAATGATGATGATTATGATGATTTAATGAAAATGAGAGAAGACAACAAATTCACGTTTTGACTGAAATTTTGTAATACACTACAAACCCTAACTGTAACCCTAACCCTTGTCCCAAGATGGTTCCCATTGGTTGTTAAGGGGGCATATACAAATAACGTTATCAAGAATGAATAAATCTGATTGGCTAAAATTAGAAGAAAGAATTCAAGCTTTGCAGAAGCATAACTTTTTTGTTTTCTCCAAAATTGAATGTGATTTTTGTAATTGGCACGAAAAGTTACATCTGAGTAGAAATGTTCAATAAAATTGGATGAGGCATTTCAAACCGAAAAGATCCTATGTCCATTGCTTCTAAAAAGCAACATTTTCTCTATTTTCTTTAATTTCAATTGATTTATTGGAGTTATCTACCTTTAAAGTACACCTTTTCTTTGCCAAAGTGGCGGGCTCTGGTTTTAGGTGGATAAATCAAAACAATTTAGTGAAATACAAAATTAGACTTGGGTATTTCGAGTAAGCGAAAGAAATATATACATACTTATAAGTCATTAAATTAATCAAGGAAAATATACTAATGTTCCTTTTGGTTAAATACTTTCAAATTTATTTTTAAGATGTCTTAGGAATGTTTCCAGTTTTATTATTATTATTATTGTTGTTGTTGTTGTTGTTGTTCATGGGTGATCATTCCTATTATTATTCTTAACGGCATAACCAATTTGTAACGTGTTTATAGAAGTGTGACGATATAATTATAATTTTATTTGTAGGCCTTTCGAAGTTATTCAACAACTTCATCATTGAAGTTATAGCAATGAAAAAAGTTAAATCTTTAAATAAACAAAAAAATATATATAATAATAAAATATCAACGGGTTATTAAACATATTTAGTGACTTCTAAGCCTTAACATATTCGTTCCGCTTACTCAGGATACCCAAATCAATTTTTGCATGTCTCCGAATTGTTTCTCTTTCACTGATCGCCGAGATAGTTTTTGTTTATTAATTGCATGATTAATCTCTTAGTCGTAGGACTTCAAATCGCTATATTTATTAAAGTGCAGATTACACGCAAGATCCTCTATAAAAGTATAAAAATACAGATTTCTACGTATATGCATACATTTTTGTGTCCAAAATGTGTTTACGTGCGCGTGTGAAAACATTTTAAACATAATTTACTCATCACGCACGCGCCACGACCGAGGTTACTGTGTCAATCATAGATTGTAAAAAAAAACACAAAAATGCACACCATAAAAATAAAGCAATAACAAGGAAATAATTTGACCAATGGGAAGCGGAGACAGTTACCCGAGGAGGCGTGGTTTGAGACGTATTGTCATATGCCACTTCTACTGCTACAACTACTACTCCTTCTTCTCTTATATCAACAGCGATCTACAAACGTTGCAGCGAATCAAGTTACCAAGATGGGGAAATAATACGGGTGAACAAGGCATACACTACCAGCTTTATTATTTTGTATCTTCTTACATTCAATCCTCATCGAAGGAAAACTACTATGATGTACGGAGAATGATATTTTGGTTTCCATTTCGTAAAGTAATTTGAAAAAACAAAAACAAAACGTATATTGAAATCTATTTGGAAACGATCTCTCGCCCCTACTACCCAGCATCCTTATTGCATTGTCACCTCACTACCTTCTATTATGACTATTTTTACCAGATTCCTCTCATTGGAGCCGTGTTTCGGTGTACTTTAAAAACAAGTTTTACGTGTAAACACACACACACACACATGTACATCTACACACACATGACACTTGCAGTTCCTTCGCAAATACATTGTAAATTGAATTTTATTATTAATTTACATCGACCCGTGCTTTAAATATTTTGTAAACAACGACACTGTTTTGATTCGACCACAACATTCTCTTTCCTTCTTCTATCTCCCTTTTATTTCATTTATTTATTATTATTTTTTTTTTTTTTTTGCTTTTGTAAAGAACTCTGGAGACAAAGTTGTGTAATGTGTGGGTGTGGATTGTATTGAGGTTTGAGCATCATTAATGGTGGTGGTAATTGGTTGCAATGGTGGTGGCAGTCCTTTGTTAAAACAGGAATCAGAAACCAAAATAATTAAGACTTAACACAGACATTTCACTAATCCCTTCCATCGCGTAATGCCAGCCCACAAGCACAACCGCCATAACCGCACACGTGAGGACGAACACAATAACAATGTTGACGAACAACAACAGTATCAGCAGGATATCGGATTGGGCGGAGGAGGTCAACAGCACAACAACAATTACAACAACCAACAACAAGGCCAGGGCGCCAACGACAATCAAAGCACCAGCAACCAATGTTGTGTGCCTCACGGATGCAGCGACATTAAGGATTTAATAGACCCTTCCGACCCGTGCGATGCAGTTAGAGTTGTGTGCAATAATGAAAACTGCACCGTTGGTCAGTGGATGCACAAACTCTGTTTTGAAACATGGGAGCAAGGAGTGTTGGCCTACCTTCGATCATGCGGTCGAGCCCGCAGCTGGAGCGAGAAGCAGAGGCTGCAAAACCTCTGGACCAAAAAAGGCTATGATTTGGCTTTCAAAGCCTGTGACTGTAGATGCAGCCGTGGTCACCTGCGCAAAGACCTCAACTACATCCCGCCACCGCAGAATGACAACGCCAAGAAGAATCGCAAACATAAAAAGAAAAACGACAAACCTATTGCTGTAATGACCAGTAAAAGCGGGATGAATCCGAACCATAACTCTAACACACACGGTAGCCGACTTAGAACCAACAGTATTAGTACTGGCTCCAGTCCGCCAAACAACTATTTATCGAGTTCTCCGACCACTCCAGCTGGATCACCATCTCAGACTAACAATGTAAATAATCAGTTAAAGAAAAACAAGCCTGAAAACGGAGATTCTGTAGTTGCTGGAAACACTATATGTGGCAGTGGTGGATATAGCACTGGCAATGAGGTTAGTGGAAGCATATTTAAACGAAGAAATGACTTGTCTGCTTTTAAAAATTTGCGTCGTTATAAACAAAACCCGTATTATATAAAGATGGAGGACGAATGCTCGCATGGAAACGATGATACAAGGATCTTCGTGCTGTCAACTCTTAGCATCCACAAAATGGGATCCTTACCATGCGTGCTCTGCAGATGTGAACTACCCGTCTTCGATCGTTATCCACTCATAGATGGAACTCTGTTTCTCTCTCCAGAACCCTACCAAAAAAATACGGTGAAAGAGACAACCCATGTAAATAGCATCGGTGGAGATTCGACTGACACCAACTATCAACATCACCAAATTCAAGTTGTTTTTGATGGGAAACCTCAATATCTTAACGCCGTCTGTATTCATTGTTTGGAAGGCAAGACAGATATACGATGCTCAGCCTGCAAGAAAAGGTGGGATGGGAGTACACTTTTATTAGGTACCATGTACTCTTACGACATTTTTGCTGCTATGCCGTGCTGTCCGAAACGTTTAACATGCAGGCACTGTTGCAGAGCTGTGGTCGATGTTACTACGGGTTTACCTTACTACAGTGAGTACAGCCATATAATAGAATGTCCATACTGTAAAATCAAAGACTATCACTTTATAAGGCCATTACATGAAATATTTTTGGTTAAAACACCTATATGGAACTAAAAAAAAACATAAAATTTTTGTCGAAACTTTCCGTATTTAAAAAAATACGCAACAAACATTTTTCCATCCCATAATTATTACGGACACATTTTTAACGTAATTAAGAATATCATTCTAAATGTTTCTTATATTTTTTTTAAAGCTATAACCTTTTTTTGACATGCACTGAAAAATATATAATTGTGCATGAGAAGAATATATAATTGTGTACAGTATTAGTTCCTATCTCAGTTCTTACAGCTTTTTCCACCATGTTGCCATGCTAAAATGTCGTGATGAAGAAATCAAGACAAAACAATGTAGGGCGGACGTGTCCAATAAGGCACCCCGCCCTTTTCTTGTTTTGTTTTTAATCAAAAAATTTATACAGATTCGAATGTTTCTAACAACGGAGATTATGATTTTGCTCGAAAAAAACAACTGTTCAAAATTTCAATTTCCCTCCCCGCAAATGTTTTGTTTTGAACTTTTTTTGAATGATTTCCCCCCCCCCTTCCATTTCTACGCTTTAAAACTGCGAATCTTTTGGGGACGTGTTAAGTGCGGGATTGAAAATAAAAGGAAATGAGATTGGGTATGTACAAAACTATATTTGGCTTGAGGAAGCGAAACGAATAATGCTTAAAAGGTATGTTATGAAATATCATTGTTAGATACTTGTTTTCATTTCTTAGTATCATCATTTATTTACATTATGAAGGTAGCGTCATAGAAAATAAAACATTTCCTTTAAAAATAAAATGAAATGAGATTGGGTATGTACAAAACTATATTTGGCTCGGCTATCTTGAGTAAGCGAAACGAATAATGTTTTAAAAGTATGTTATGAAGTGTCATTGGTAGATACTTGTTTTCATTTCGTAGTATCTATCATTTATTTACATTATGAAGAAAATATTTATAGAAAATAAAACATTCCTATAAGAATAAAATGCATGTAAAATCTACTGAAAATTGACCAAATTTCGTAGAAAAAAAAATTCTTTATTTGAAAGTTTACAGAAAGAGAAATGAGAAATGTTTTATTTTGTATGAAACTCCGTTCATAAGTTAATTAAATGATTTTGTTGAGAAATGAAAACAGAAATGTTTAATAACCCACTTTTAAGCATTCACGATTATGTTTCTCTTAATGAGAGGATAGATAAATTTATTTTTGCATATTTCCGATTTTATTTCATTGAAAGATCATCGACGGACATCACCCACGTCTGTCCCGACACCAACCTTCCGGAAGTTTTTAAACTCGTCCAATGATTTGCGCGTGCGTGGAGGTCTGCTTATAAAGCAGACGACGTAAGAAAGGCCAAGTTACTTGTTCGTTCTGTATGCTAGAAATAAAAGCTAAATCTCCCTCAGTCCATGCACTTCTAGTCTTGTAAAATGAAAGAAAGCATAGGACATAATCCACTTCACTAAATGCATTTGGTTCATTACAGCATATCGCTGAATTATGAATCAATTCCCAACAATGCAAAATGCTTTTTCAATGTTCATCTTATTAATACAAATGTCACGTACGACATAATTCCGTTCTCTCTCAGTTCAGTTCCCATCCCACATTTATTTCATTGCCGGATTTAGTCGAGTACATCATTATTTTACTTTCATTTTATTATGGCGAACTTAAATACGTTCTCTGGATTACAAAACGAAATAGCTCCTACTTTGTCCATCAAACAAAACTAGAGATTACTTGATTTCTGGTCCCATTTACCTTTTTTAAAATCGTCCCCTCTCTGAATGTCGAAATATTACATGCCCCTGAATAAATAAGGAATAGATCAGCACATTTATTCTTATTCCCCAACCATCACCAAAATATTAGACAATAACGAGGAAGTAGTGTTCATTCATATAATTCTGCTTTCTTTGTCTTGGTGTTAGAATAAGTTTTGAAAGTTTCAACTCCTTCATACCGTTTCAATCTTCACAGATTCAAATGGGGATATATGGTTGGCCTTCTTATGAGAAACGATACATTGACATTTTTTAAACTGACAATTGTAACGCCTCCTCAGTTTTCGTTTCTCACTGCGTGGAAGTACTCAACAGGTTATGCAAATTTAGTTCACAGGAAAATTTTTTTTAAAGAATTTATAAAAAGTTAAAGATGAATAATTATGAAGTGGGGATTGAAAAATTTTGAAAAGTTGTTTTTCATGCAAAATCATATCTCCATTGTTGAAACATTTAAATCTGAAAAAAATAAAAAGTGGGGGTGGGATGCATATTCAGTTTGGTTCTGGTTGTATGTGCATATCACAGAGTTGTGGTAAAATGTAAGAACCATTTACAAACATCTTTGATAATCTTATGCTACAAGGATATTACAAGTGCAGGATTGAAAATGAAGGTGGGTATTTACCAAATCTAGAGTGAGATAAATAAGTAAATGCTAGGAAATGAATAATTAAATGTCCTACAGCTTCATTTAGTTAACTTTTGTAAAAAAAAAATGTCATTTCTTTAAAAAAAAAAAAGATATATGTCAGACTAACTGCAAATTGACAAGTCATGGAAAGTAAACAAAAAGTTTCTGAGAAGAAAAATTTATAAAGTCTGCATTGTAGAACAATATATTCCTTATAGTATTAAATGTTAGGTAACATTACATTTGATGATGTAAGACTATAGATGCACATAATTTGTACTCGGGCTGACTTCCTGCACAAACTCCTACTTGAATTGCAACTAAAAATGCAGGGATGTTATACCCACTTAAATGATGATTGGCTATAGGCCATGTTTCAATCAAGCTAGTACATGCATAATAGAATAATGGTGTTGACAGGTAAACAACTGGTGTCTGGTTAGATTATGACATACCTTTACAACTTGAAGGTAGAATGTTACAAGAGATTAAATCAGAAGCTATCAATGAGATCAGTTGAAGACTGTTCATAATGATTGTGATATATGGTTACTCCTGGATTAGTTATAAGGTAAGTCCTATATTGTTCATATTGGTAGTGGGTTGAGGCAGGTCATCAAAGATAAAGTCCAAACCTGGATAAGAAAATGTGCAGGCAGTCCCTAACATCTTGTTTGAGAATAGATGTGTAGATGGTGCAGTTCTCTGCAACCAGCATTTTAGTGGTAATCTGTTCCATCTTTGGAGGAAACATTCTCTTCTACTTTCATAATTTAACCAGATACTTAATTATATTATATCACCCATGGAAGGCAGATGTTAAATGATGATATATTTATATATCATATATATAATTTAGAGAAAAGAACCAAAGTTCATGAACTCATCCATGAAAATCCACAGTCACATATATATATATATAATGTTATATAGAGGGTGTTCAAGTTAAATTTGACTTTGCATAAAAGGAAAAGAAAAAAATTATCCCATCCAAAACTAAAATTATTTTAAAATATCAACTAGATTAAGTCTAGGAGAAGTAGCTGCATGTGGACACAGTCAGAACACCTGTTGTGTCCTTTCCTGCTGGCCATGGTTACATAATGTCCATCGCAGCTGTGTCTTACAGTTTTTACAGAACATTGTGCTACAGTCATGATGTTGGCATTTTGATACCTGGTGTAAATCATCATGATACAGGTAACTGTTTTTCTATATTCAGATGGCTTACAGTCCTCTGTGTCAAATTTTTCTTAACTATAACTGTGTCATGTGAATGGCACCCCTGAAATTGTAATCGTGGCCATTGCCGGTAGCATGATCTTTGAATGTTAGGCCTCATGGAGACGATGACAAGTGACCAAGACCTTTGGTGATATGCTGTGCTTGAGAAGATTCATCAAGCCAAGTGAAACTGTAGTTGTTGCCTGTGTCATGTACATGGCACCCGTGAAATCATAATCATGGCTGTTGCTGGTGTCAGATAAATGGCACCCATGTCAGTGGCACATAAAAAGTGCCCATTAACTCTTGGAGTGATTGTTGTTAGGAAGGGCATCCAACCGTAGAAACCAAGCCCAAGTTTAGGACCTGGTGCATGCCTACGGCTTACCAGTTCCAGTCAAATCATCTAACCCATACCAGCAAGGAAAGCAGATGTTAAATGATGATGACAACTGTAATCTTTATGGTCTCCAATATTGTTAACTGTTTACCAAAACGTCAAACTGTTCTTGAAAAAGGAGATATAAAAATTCATCAAGCTTAGTCTGAACACCCTGTATATTATATATGAGGGTGAGTCAAAAATTATATGCACTCTTGTTTTTTCAAATGTATTTACCCAAAAGCAGGGGATAAACAAGTACATCATTTTTCTGTATAGTCTCCTTCCTTTTCGATGCACTTGGTCCAGTGGTCCACAAACTTAAGGTTTTCAGTTGGTCATGCAACTATTTATGCACTACTTCTTTCACATCTTTATCCATAGAAAATCAACAACCACGTAAACCATCTTTGAGCAGTCTGAAGATATGATAGTTGGAAGAGGCAAGATCTTGGCTGTAGGCAGAGTGTTCTAGTACCTCAAAACCCAATTGGTTAATGTTTTCAATGGTCTGGACAGCTATGTATATGCATGCATTGTCATGCAACAGCAAAATTTCTTCGACAATATGCTTCGGTGTTTGGTGCGAATTGCTGGCTTCAATTTGTTGGCCAGCAAAGCATTGTTAGTTGTACGCCCCAGTTCCAAGTAGTCTTCCTTTTTGAGTCCCAAAAATGGATTAGCATCACCTTTCCTGCGGAAGACTGAGTCTTGAATTTCTTCATCGCTGGCGAGCCAAGATGTTTCCACTCCATACTCTGTCTTTTGGATTCCATCTCATAATGATGGACCCACATTTCATCTCCTGTGATTATTCTGCTCAAAAATTCCATGCCTTCATTGTTGTAGTGATCAAGTAAACATTGGGAGACTTCAAGACATTTGTGCTTGTTCTCTGCAGTAAGCTTTCTCGGCACCCATCTTGCACAAACTTTATGGAAGCCGAGCTCATCATGGATGGTTTGATTGGCAGAACCATGACCAATCTGCAGAGAATGAGCTACCTCACCAATAATAACTTGTCGGTTCACCATTACCATCTCTCAAGCTTGCTGAATCTTCTCATCGGTGGAGGAGATTGACAGGCATCCTTCTCCCTTTCCATGCATCATGCTTGTCCAGCCACTTTTAAACTTCTCGATCCACTCATACACACTACACAGTAGTGCACTGTCTCCATATTGTGCTAAAAGCCTCCACTGGATTTCAGCACCTGACACACCTCCCGACCAGAGAAATCGGATCGCTGCACTTTGTTCTTCTTTGGTGCACATTGTTAGTGGAGTGGCCATGCTTACACTGTAAAACCCGAAAGACAAATGGTCCAATCAGGCTCAAACTTCGATCACATGACCACAATAGTACCAACTATAAGCACGCATGCATAGGAGACAGAGTGACAATAATGAAGATCTCTTATGGTGAAAGTGCAGATAACTTTTGACTTACCCTCATATATGTTACTCTTTACTCTTTTACTTGTTTCAGTCATTTGACTGTGGCCATGCTGCAGCACCGCCTTTAGTTGAGCAAATCGACCCCAGGACTTATTCTTTGGAAGCCTAGTACTTATTCTATCAATCTCTTTGCCGAACCGCTAAGTGACAGGGACGTAAACACACCAAAATCGGTTGTCAAGCGATGTTGGGGGGACAAACACAGACACACAAACATAGACACACGTACATATATATATATATATATATATATATATATATATATATACACGACGGGCTTCTTTCAGTTTCCGTCTACCAAATCCACTCACAAGGCTTTGGTTGGCCCGAGGCTATAGTAGAAGACACTTGCCCGCGATCAAATAATTAATAGTGACAGAATTAGTATTAATATCAAAGGTAATATTTATCCCCACTTAAAAGTAGATATTGTTTTAGAACACAGAATACTGCATTATTTATCATGAGAGAATCATTCATGTGGACTTGTGGTGCAAATAAACACTCATGTTTATATTACTAGCGAGAGATAATTGTATGTTACTGCCCCGGATCTACCTGGTCACATGATTTTGGCCTCCATTGGATTTGTCAATGGTAGACATCCATGACAAGAGATTGCAGTGATTGATTCCTCTGTCTGCAATATGCATAGTGTCTAATCAGGCACCAGTACCTGATTAGACACTGAGATTCTATATATATTTTAGCTGTGGATTAAGTGTATAGATGTGTTTGTGTATGTGTATGTATATCTATATATATACATATATATATATATAGGGGAGAATTGATGAAAAAACAACAGACGAAGACAGGTGGTGTAAACAACAAATGGATGTATTAGTATAACGCTCAGGAATAGAGAAAGTCTTTAACGTTTCGAGCCTACGCTCTTCGACAGAAAGGAACACAGAAAGAAATGAGAGAAAAAAATATGTGTAGTGGTCAGTGAATGTATGTATGTATATATATGTTTGTATATATATATGTATTATGTATATATAAGAAAATAGAGATGATTAGATAAGTAATTAATTAATTACAAAATTGATACATGTATGTATAATATATATATGTATGTATGCATATATATGTATCATCATCATTATCATTGATAAATATTGATAAATATTCATGAGTCTTTAATCATCTGTATTACCTGTACTGACCAGACTATTGGCTGCTATTAAACACCACTGGTCTTGATGATTGTATCATTCTTTTCCGTCTTGGCCCAAATTGTCTTCCCATCATCGTGGAGGCTTTCTGAGTAGCCTCTTCTGATCTCTCAGATACACTCAGCAACTGCATATGTTTACCTGTTGTCTGTAAACCTTTTGATTTGTCCAGTCCAGTGGAACTTATGCTTTTGATATTCTGCAATCACATCATTCACTCTGCCACATTCTTGAATTGCTTATACTCTCACAATATTCCTAACCTGTATCTTTCTATGGCTCTTTGTATTGTTACAAATCGATGTTCTTCCCTCTTTGTCGTAGCCTATGTCTCACTTGTCTATAAAAGCACATGTAGAACAGTACTATTCAAGAGACTGGCACAAAGGGTCTTGTACAGCTTTGTTTTGAGCACATCTTTTATCAAGGTAAATCCCCTCCATCTTGACCTTATTCTCCTTGAGATCTCAGCATCCATGTCTTGGCACATATTCATTGTGTGCTTCAAGTAGATCTACTCCTTTACCTCCTCTATTCAGCTTTGTACTACTTATATTTCGTTTCTATGCAGTCTGTTTTAAGGACTGCTGCTGAGTTATGGTGTCCAGCACTATCAGTATGGTCTGCAGTGAATCTGTGGTTTCAGCTATGAGAACATATAGGACAAAGATATAGGACAAAGATATAGGACAAAGATATAAGAGCATTGCAACGTAACATATGACACAATTAAACAATGTATGTAGCAAATAGACATTGAGGAAAAAAAAAAACAGGAATTAACATCAATAAAATAAAGATACATTTTAACTTAAGTAACATGACCTTGTAAAGCATGTCTTTCGTGACTGCCTGCAGGTGACTGAAGCTACTGTGATGTGGGCACCACTGTGTAACTGAAGTGGTCTAAACATTGCTAGATGTTTATTTTTCAAAATTATGCCTATTAGTTATACTGTTATAGTCTATCTAAATATAGCAATTAATAGTAATAATAAAAGACAATAGTCAAATCTGAGTATAATGGTAATATGCAATAATCTATTTTGTGCAGAAACTGTACATGATAGGATAATGTCTTTGTCATATTTGAAATCAACAGGTAAAAATTGACTAATTTCATTCAATAAGTATGAAATAATATTTTAGGTTGCAGACATGTGTTAGCACACAATATCAAAGCAAGAAACAGTAACACACACATGATGCACTTCTTTCAGTTTACATCAACCAAATCCACTCGCAACGTTTTGTTTGGCCCAGGGTTGCAGAAGACAATACTTTTCCAAAGTGTCATGCAATGGGATTAAACCTAAAGTCACGTGGTTGGGAAGCAAACTTCTTACCACACAGCCATGCCTGTGCAAATATGTGTATATTTATGTATACACACACACACAAACATTTGTGTGTGTGTGTGTGTATGTATATATATACTGTCCAAAATACCATGTCGTAGAACTGAACCAAAACATTTCCTTGGAAAGCAAACTTTGTAACCACACAGTCATGCATGCACCAACCAATGCCTGTGCCTGATTACTTTGATGTTATCCATCTTTTACCATGTCTGAATACTTTGAAGTTATATTTTTCATTTTGTCCAGTTTCAGCTCATGAGCTGTGGCCATGCTGGGGCACCGCCATTTGGTGTTGCTACACAATTTTACTTCAGGAATTGACATTTGGTGCATGAGAGAGTTTGATGCAATGGCATCCAGTTCTTTTATTTGTGTAACTTTCGATGCCAAAGTTTGGGACAATACCTTCGAGGATCTTCCAGATGTATATTATGGCATATCTTTCTTGTCTACGCTCTAAGGAATAGAGTCTTAATCTCTTGATTATTTCTACATATATTATTTTTTGAACTTTCTTTTCTTTTTTTTCTTTCAGAACCCTATTCAATTCCATTTATCTCACTTTCTCCTATTCTTTCAGATTTTTCTTTCTGTTTACATAACTTCTCTTTTCCAATTTTTGTCAATACACCCATTCCTTTTGACTTTCTCTTCCTTTCAACAATAATTCTTCAAAACATAAACAATGTCATCATTGTTGGGTAAAATTTGGTAAACGAGGAAATAAGTAATGGCCTGTATTGACAACAGTTAAGAGAGTTCCTAGAAGTGTTTGATAAAAAATTTAACTTTTATGCAGAGTGAAGAATCTGTTTTAGGCATTTATCCATTTGAGAGTAAGGAAGAGTCATGGTTTTGCTTTGATTGCATAAAAGACAAAAATTCCGGTCAGCCACAGAGGAAGTAGTTAGTGTTTAAGTGAAGAGGAGAAGGTGGAGAAAGAAAAAAAAAGTTAAAGGAGAGATAAACAAATTGCGTACCCAGCATGCATTCAGAAAAGTTTTTGTTTATTTGTAACTGAGAGGATAACAGGAAAAAAAATTAGAGAGAAAAGTGGTGTAAGGTAGAGAATGAAAAAAGAGGGGAAAGAACTAAAGAATGGCAGATAAAGGAAACCAAACATTTAAGGAAAGTCAAGGAGATAAAGTAAAGAAGATGTGGGAATTGGTGTATTAGGGAAGTAGGAAACAAAGCTGAAGAAACTGTTAAAGTAAGAAAGGCAGAATATTGGCCAATAGTTTACGTTTATTATTACCATTGTTGCTGATGAAAAAGTTGATGGATGCATATGTGCTACAACATGCATGCTTATAAACACATTCAATATTTATACAAAAAAAATCTAAGAAAATCTAAATAGCAGGAGCAGAGAAGAAGAGGGTACAGGAAATGAGCTTGGGAAGGAGGAGGATGGCATGATAGTAGAATAAACGAAAGCAGATTTAGAAGAGGTTCTGTAGTGAAGATAAGAAGCTTTGCCTAATTTTTGGTTTT
Source organism: Octopus bimaculoides (assembly GCF_046866305.1). NCBI lineage: Eukaryota > Metazoa > Mollusca > Cephalopoda > Octopoda > Octopodidae > Octopus > Octopus bimaculoides. Next base: position 6,470,331 of record NC_142937.1, on the reverse strand, counting down.
CATTTCAGCCATATAGTTTAAACCATGGATGGGAGGTGGTCAACAATAGAATAGCTGGGTTACAGGGTGTTATTACAAACATCAAAGAGATATTTCCAGCAATGATCACCCGAATAGCAATCTGTCTCTCCTATGAGCATTATTACATTGCAGAGACTGAAAGCTGTGCTGTGTAGTATATTAAGTACAGTCAACATGGTCAGTTACATTGACCATAGACTTGGATGCTTGTTAAAAGTGTGCTTGGCATATGAAAGAACAAGTATGACATTGGGGTCAAAAGCAAGAGATCCCTCTTCTTTGTGGCCAACTAATTTCTCCCATTTTTAAATTAGATTCCTATCAGGTTTATATTATAATATCATCAACCTATATTATCATAGTATGTTTTCATTCTAGTACTATCAGCTTATACTAGCATCATAGGAATTTGATCAGTTAGAAGGACATATTGGCAGTGGTACTGATAAAATGGATATAACAGTCTGTAGCATTATTACTAAGACACAAGCCACCTAGAATGCATAGCTACTTTGTATTTACTGCTCAAATACTTATAAGATGATTGTATATTCTAAACGAAACTGACCCCTCTTCATCATCAATTTACAATTAAAACAATTTGACTCATTGTATTTGTACTCAATCAAACACACATACAAGTTATACATAAAATAAAAGTAAATTTACTGAAACAAAAGTGACAACTTTAACCTGTTTGAAATGGGCCAAATACAATTTAAATGTTTAACTGAATCACTTATGATAGCCTCATCATAAAAATCTATATATAGATATAAAAAAAAAGAATCCTTAGTGTTATGTGAGCAATGTGTCCCTGAAAAACTTTACATAAAAATTTAATTTTCCCATTGATTTTTATGTTGTAAAATGGTATCACATTCTGATAGAGATTTTTGAAAAAAAAACCCACTGTAAAGGAAAAACAAAAACAAAAAAAGCAATGCAGCTGCTTTTACCAATGGAAATAGCAATTTCTAAACATACATAGTACAATATTTATGTGTAAAAACATTTGAAGTGAAATTCCTTTGGGGAGTAAATAGGAATTGTTATATTGTGATATGGTACATGCTTACCACAAAAAAAATGTTGACTACTATGTTAAGAGGTGGCAGTGAAATAAGTGTTTTGGGGAGGATGCAGAACACTCTCTTCTATCTTATAGCTCATCATCATCTTTATCAACATCTACTTGAGGGGTGAAGAATTTATCCAAAATTCTCTTTGTACAGTTGAGTGTAGGAACTGAGCTCATTGTAAACTTCTCATGTAATTTTTATGCTATTAGGGTTGTTATCAGCAAAAACTTGCAGACCTTCCTATATAAGTGCCAAATCTTTAGCAATATTCTTTGCAGCCTACTTAAATGTAGTGGTGGAATTTATTATTCTCAGCTTACTTTTGTTCTTACATCTGCTCATCTTCAGATAAACTTTCTCTGCAAGCTACTAGCAAATCAAACACATCATTGTCTATGACTTCTTCAAACCCCTACATCATTTACAAGTGTCACAATATCTTTCTGAATTTCATGTAGACTTTCCACTTGAGGAAAACTAGTAAAGTCATGGATAGAATTGATCTACACACCAAAAAGCCAGTCGATTTTAAGCTTCATATTAGATCTACGAAAAAGTAAGGGCTGAGCAGTTGATGGAGTAACAGTAAGTTGCCTAAATTTTCTTTCTGCTCTTACACATTCTTCCTACTGTAGACATTTCAAGCTTTAATCTGTTGGCAACATGACTGATTTTTTTTTTCTTCCATAACAAGCCTTTTGAAGTTTATTCCCTTTGTTACCAATCTGCCTGAGACTGGCCCTGATTTTAGGATATAAACTTCCTGTTTTAAGGTGATCTAAATTAAAATAATTGAAACAAAGGTAATGTATTTAATCGCAAATATAATAATAAAGGTGTTTACTGTCCTTTTCAACACTACAGATTGCAGTTCCTTTTAATGGCTTCTTACCAGACATGAATTGTAGATAAATCCAGTATCATTGGTGATCAACAATCATCCACAACAAATATGCAGTAGTGAAATAGCAGCAGATAAGAAATGCTCAGTGAGAGCAAAAAAAAAAATTGTTTTATTCGTATGGGAATAAGATGATAAAAAAATGAAGGAGTGAGGTGGGAGGAGATACTGTATGTTAACAGTTAGTAGAAGGGTTATCAGGTCCATGGCATTTTGCTCCTTGCAACTCTAACTTGAGTCACAATAACCTCACACATACAAGATACATAGCTACTGACATTGATATCATGCTGATATTATTACAGTTATCTAAAAGTTGGTGGGTTGGAAGTGGTGGTTGTGTTGCTTGTGCTGGAGAGGAAAGAAACGTTGTTGTTGCTGATGGTGGTGATGTTGTCCTTGATAATTATATTGTTGTTGCTGTTTAGTTTCAGGTCAATCCGCATTGACCTAATGTCAAAACATTTTGTTCAGCATTTTCTCTCAGATGGAACCACTGATCTCATTCATACCTTTGTTGCTGTTGTTGTGGGTTACTGAGGAGTGACTAGGTTGACAATGGCGAAGGTCAATACATATTTATACATATGTGCAGCAGTTGGAGAGAGAGAGAGAGAGAGAGATCTGAAATAAGGACAGAAACAGATGTGCTGCCATAAAGGAGATCATGGTTACCAAACCTGAGGAAAGTGCAGGAGGAGAGAGAGAGAGACATCAGGATAGGGATAGTGGCAAAGTGCCAGGCATACTCACAAGGAATGAGGATCAGAATATAAATGGGATGGTTGAATAAAGACAGAGAGAGGTATAGATGTTGGCAAATGCCAGGGAATACCCTTGAGGTTTGAAGGTCTTAATATAAGTGGTAAGATATTGCCAAAGAAGTGTGAATAGAGAGTGGGGAAGGGAAATGTGGAGTGAAAACCTGGGTATATAGAGTGGTGTGGCAGGGGGCTACTGGAGAGTGATGATACAGAAAAACAGGGCCATGAGGACAGGATTGGTGAGTGAGAGGTAGGCATAGTACATGAAGGAAGAAATGGGAAATGTGAGTAAGAGAAGAGTTGTAGAGATGTGGATTGGTTTGTTGGTTTAGGGTGTGTGAAAGGTTTTCTTGTTACATATGGGTGGAACATGCAGACTGGGGGCTAGAAGATAGCAATGATACAGTGAGACAGGGCCAAGAGGACAGGATTGGGGAGTGAGAAGCAAGCATAGAGCATGAAGTGGAAATGTGAGGAAGAGAAGAGAATGACTTATATTCTGCATTTGCAGCTCCGTTGGTGGCTAATGAGCCCTGCTTCTGACGAGCACACATGACTGCAAACATTGCAAACCAAGCTTTCCTCATTCACTATGCTAGCAGTGTGCTTTCGAGCAGCACAGTTACATTCTTCATGCAGAATATGTGCTGTATAAGGTGTGTATATGTGTATATATATATATATATATATATATGTTTGTGTGTGTGTGTCATCATCATCGTTTAACGTCCGCTTTCCATGCTAGCATGGGTTGGACGATTTGACTGAGGACTGGTGAAACCGGATGGCAACACCAGGCTCCAGTCTGATTTGGCAGAGTTTCTACAGCTGGATGCCCTTCCTAACGCCAACCACTCAGAGAGTGTAGTGGGTGCTTTTACGTGTCACCCGCACGAAAACGGCCACGCTCGAAATGGTGTCTTTTATGTGCCACCCACACAAGCCAGTCCAGGGGCACTGGCAACGATCTCGCTCGAAAATCCTACAGGAGCCAGTCAGGCGGTACTGGCAACGGCCACGCTCAAAATGGTGCATCTCATGTGCCACCCGCACAAGAACCAGTCCAGGGGCACTGGCAACGATCTTACTTGGCTTGCCGGGTCTTCTCACGCACAGCACATTTCCAAAGGTCTCGGTCAGTAGTCATCGCCTCGGTGAGGCCCAATGTACGAATGTCTTGCCTCACCACCTCAGCCCAGGTCTTCCTGGGCCTACCTCTTCCACGGGTTCCCTCAACTGTTAGGGTGTGGCACTTTTTCACGCAGCTATCCTCATCCATTCTCACCACATGTCCATACCAGCGCAATCGTCTCTCTTGCACGCCACAACTGATGCTTCTAATGTTCAGCTTTTCTCTCAAGATACTTACACTCTGACGGGTATTCACATTGACATTACACATCCAACGGAGCATACTGGCTTCATTCCTTGCGAGCTTACGTATGTCCTCAGCAGTTACAGCCCATGTTTCACTGCCATGTAGCATGGTTGTTCGTACGCATGCGTCATACAGTCTGCCTTTTACTCTGAGTGAGAGTCCCTTTGTCGCCAGCAGGGGTAAGAGCTCTCTAAACTTTGCCCAGGCTATTCTTATTCTAGCAGCTACACTTTCAGCGCACCCACCCCCACTACTAACTTGGTCGCCCAGATAGTGGAAGCTATCGACTACCTCTAGTTTTTCACCCTGGAATGAGATAGAAGTTGTTTCCTGTTTGTTTGCAGTCTTTATTGCACCTGAACATCTGCCACAAACAAAAACTAACTTGCTAGTTAACCTGCCTTTGATGTTGCTGCACCTCTTATGTGTCCATAGCTTGCACCGGGTACATCTTATAGAGTTACTACCTACTCCTTTTCTACATACTGAGCAGGGCCATCTACCTGAAGGGGTTTGTGTTTTATCTACCTTCCTACTTATTAGGATTTTGGTTTTAGCTAGGTTGACTCTAAGGCCCTTCAATTCTAGACCTTGCTTCCACACCTGAAACTTCTCCTCTAGTTCTGATAGTGACTCCGCAATTAGGGCAAGGTCATCAGCATAGAGGAGCTCCCAGGGGCAACCTGTCTTGAACTCCTCTGTGATTGCCTGGAGGACTATGGTAAATAAGAGGGGGCTGAGGACGGAACCTTGGTGGACCCCTACCTCTACCCGGAATTCATTGCCGTACTCATTTCCAACCCTCACCTTACTGGCAGCATCTCTGTACATGGCTCGCACTGCTCTCACTAACCATTCTTCTATCCCAAGTTTCCTCATTGACCACCAGATAAGGGATCGGGGGACCCTGTCAAAGGCTTTCTCCATGTCAACGAAAGCCAGGTACAGAGGTTTATCCTTAGCTAGGTATTTCTCCTGCAACTGTCTCACTAGAAATAAGGCATCAGTAGTGCTTTTACCTGGCACGAACCCAAACTGCATCTCATCTAAATTGATTCGCTCCCTAATTAGTTGGGCTATGACCCTCTCTGTAACTTTCATAACCTGATCTAGCAGCTTGATGCCTCTGTAATTATTTGTATCTAAAGCGTCACCTTTACCTTTGTAGCAGTTGACTATGATGCTGCTACACCAGTCATTGGGTATGACTCCTTCGTGTATCACCTGGTTCGTAATACGGGTGACTAGGCTATAGCCAACACTGCCAGATATTTTGAGCATCTCTGCAGTGATTCCTGATGGGCCGGAGGCTTTCCCGGTCTTCATACTCTTAATTGCTTTATCTACCCTGGTACTATCAACTCGGATAGCTGGTCCCTCTATTGGGTCGATATACGGCAGGCTCTCTTTCTCCCATTCATTCTCTTTATTAAGCAATCTATCGTAGTGGCATCTCCAGACCTCTTTCTTTGCATCCTCATTTAATGCAAGCGTACCATCATCCATGCGAACACATTTCTCTCCTACAACATCACTATTCTCTCTCCTACACTGTCTTGCAACACGAAATATCTCGAGTCTTTGGTCCTCACGGCGCAGAACATTGGCAAATCTTTCCTTATCTGCTTCCCCTCTGGCTAAATAAACCTGTCGCCTAGCCTCCCTTCTGGCACATTGGTACAATTCCCTGCTACCACCGTTCTTCCAAGCCTGTTTCTTTTGTCTAATAGCCCTGTCTACCTCCTTGTTCCACCACCACGTTACTCTGGGTCGGGAGGGGACCTTACACCACCCACAAATCTGGTCGGTGGCTTTCAACAGGTTGTCCCGCAGAAATCTCCAATTGTCTTCCACGTTGTATGATGCTATATCCCCTTCTATTTCGTTAAATGCTTCAAGTAACTTGTCTCTAAGTCTCTGTCCGTTTGCAGGGTCTTTAAGCTTCCACACCCTTCTCCTCCAAGCCTGTCTAATTCTGGGCACCCATTTTGCCTTGATCCTAAAGTCGCTAACTACTAATCTATGTTGTGGGGTACATTCTTTGCCAGGGTAGGTTTTGGCATTTATAAGCCGCCCTCTTTCCCTATTTCTGGCGAGGATGTAGTCGATTTGGCTAGAGTGTCTGCCGGAGCGGTAGGTGACTAGGTGACTGGCAGGTTTCCTGAAGTTGGTATTGCAGACCATAAGATCGGTTGCATCACAGAACTCCAGCAGTCTGGTTCCCTCCTCGTTGCGGGAACCGAAGCCATAGCCTCCATGTATGCCATGGAAGCCTCCAGCACGACGTCCGACATGACCGTTGAAGTCTCCAGCCACAAAGAGGTCCCTGTCACTCGTCGACGAGGTAGTTTGCAAGAGGGTGTCATAGAATTGGTCTTTCAGACCATCTGGTAGCCCCGGTTGAGGTGCATAGGCTGAGATGACAGTAGCTAATCTATGATGAAGCACTAGTCTGATCTTAAGTACTCTGTCACTTACTCTAACGACCTCGATTACCTTATCCACCCATTTCTCCGCTAGAAGTATTCCTACGCCCCCGACCCCGTCAGTGTTCCCTGCCCAGAAAATCTTGTACCTGTGTTCTTTGCCTGTGAGGAACCTCGCAGAACCTCCTCTCCATCTTACTTCCTGGATGCAGCACATATCTACGCGTCTCCGTTCAAGCATCTCAACAATTTCACCAGATCTACCTTTCAGCGTGCCGACGTTGAGAGTGCCAATCCTAACAGTATGGGTGTTGGGGGTGTGGGCCTGTAGCCTGGGAAGGGGAAAAGCAGTGTCGTGTACCTGAAAAGAAAACTTGCAATTGGAAGAATTCATAAGCAAAACAGTACCTACAACCTGCAAACATTTCTCAAACTTAATGCGCTACCCAAAGGTAGGGGAGAGGATGGCCAAGGCCACTAGATGGGTTCCGGGAGACAGCCGAGGTTGACAGGATGACAGAGGAATGAACTTCCGGTGGAGGGGGTGGGAGGGCGGGTTACCGCCAGCGAGTAGATAGGGCTCTTAATTGTAGATTTTAAATATTTGAGAGACAAGGGCTCTTAATTGTAGATTTTAAATATTTGAGAGACAACAATGCATAAATCGTAATTTTTAGAAGAGCAATGAATTCTGGGTGAGTAGAATATAACGTAGCATGAATTTAGGAAGCTTAGAAAATGAATAAGTATGAATTTAAGACAACAACTGAATTCAATTGAATTTCATGGAGAGAAACAAGATAAATAATAGAGGGCAAACTAAAGCGCGAAGGTATGAGATGTTTGAGGCCGTAAATAAATAAAAAAATCTCTATCTTATCTGCATCTTGGAGATTTCGTCGTAGTATGTCAGCGAGATAATTTAGAATGGGTTTCTCATTTAAATTTATAATAAAGGAGAATGAAATTAATGAAATTAATTTACTAAGCCCAGTATTGTTGTGTTTAGTTTGGTCTTTAAAGGAACATAATAAACAATTCGATTTGGAACGGAAAATTCTATCTAGATCCTTCCCATATGACAAAGGTAAATCTTTTTGTCTGTGCTGTAATGAAGAACAATTTCTCATCCTTTCTCGGAGAATACTTTTGTAAACACATTTAAAGCATGTGTTTATCATTGTAAACATACCTTTAGTTCCTATAAGTAATTTTCCACCAATCTATAAAATTTGATCTTTAACTGTCTTCTTGCATTTTATTTCCACTGCATATATCTATTTCCATGCTTTTAAGCTTTGTTCCCATTCATCTATCACACTATATTTCTCCACTCTTAATTTTCTGTTAATTTCTTTCTTTCTGCTCCTCCTCTTTCTCTAAATTACCTTTGATATTAAATCCATTAATGGTTTTTAAAAAAAAATAATTTGCCATCATTCCCCTTCGTCATAAACACAGTAATCATATTCAGTTAAAATGGCTAACTGATGTGTTTTGTTTCTCCTTTTTTCCCCAGATGAGATGATTGCATTGTTTTACATCATTTTTATTCCCTCTGAAATAATCTCAATGCTTCCTTGGAAACATATGTTGGAAGTATAAATGATTTGAATAACACCTGCATTTGACTCCATTTCTTAATCTATCTATCTATCTATCTATCTATATATATATATATATATATATATATATATATATATATATATATATTATGTGTGTGTGTGTGTGTGTGTGTGTGTGTGTGTGTGTGTGTGTGCATAAAAATATATATATACATACAGAGAGAGAGATTGAAAGATACATGAACACATAAAATTTGGTGATAAATTCCAGCTGAATCTTACATCTTTTTGAGGTAATATAGTACAGAAAGATAGGAATAAATTCATTGAATTTTAGCAAAAGATTATTGAAAATTAAAGCAATGTGACGTTAACAGTTTGAAAAATTTTTTTAAAAATTTTCATAGTTATTCTCTTGGAGATTTTTTTTTTTTTTTTCAAGAGCACAGATACATAACAGCAAACAGAGAAAAGGATTAATTCAGAGGACTGTAGATGACCGAGAAAGGAAAAATGAATATTTCTTAACAACGTACTTAAAAAAATATTTTCAAGTGGAAAAGTCATAAACAATATGGAGTGAAATAGATTTGTTTTTCTAAATTACTTTTTTATTATCTTTAAAAAAAGAAAAAACTCATCACTCTGATCATCAATATATGTATTTTATTTAAGAAATCGGAAGATGGATTATACATTAAGTTGATACACTTCATGACAGCAAATAATCTTAGTCTGTCTATAACCCAGCATGGAGGCACATATGGTCAGGTGAGGTGGTTTGGATTTATGTGGAAAGGAACTATAAATAGCATGAATGCAGATTCCTTTTGATATCATAGCACAGTTTATACTGGATAAAAGTAGAATAAAACTACCTTAAAAGTAAATAAGGCTCTGTTCAGTAAAATACCTTTTCATTGCCTTAGATAATCTCAAGAAACATTCAATGCAATAGTAAACTACTAAATGAAATAAACAGGAATATTTCTTTTTGTATATGCAGAAAGTGTTTAAATGTATTTCGGACAATTAACTATTGCAGCAACCAATAACTGGAAGAAACTGTATTGCCATATAATTGTGCATGTGATTATCTTTTCACGCAACTCCTACCTTGACCAGTATGATATATTAACTATAAATAAGAGGCCATGTACTTAATATCCTAATAGCTTGCCTAAGATGCTTACTTTGCTTTAGAACCATTGATAAAAAATTCTAACTTCTCAGCTTCAAGAGCAGACTAAAAAAAACGGATGTAATAAAATTAGTTTTGAGAGGCAGTTAGATATACTTAGTGGAGGAGAATGAAAACGACAGGGCAGAGAATAAAAATTTTGCATCACTAAAAGAGAGATAGAGTAGACATATTTTACATTTCCTGTACTATTTATAACAATAATATAAACATATGCATTTATTTTTATAAAACATTGTTTGAGTTTACTTTATAATTTTTTTTATACATCCTATTTTGATATCCAAGGTATATCACTGACACATATATAAAAGTAACCTTTACAGTGTAAACTTCTCCCACACAAATGATCCTTATAGGTATCATGAAAACAAAGTCCACATGGCAATGAAGACATTCGCCAACAATATTATTGTGCCATATATCAGAATGACAGAATAGATGGTGTTTCGCACTTCAACATTAGGAATGATTGGTCGAAGACAAAACTCAATAAAAGCACGGCATATCCACTGTCCATCAAGGGCATAGCATGGAATCACATTGATGATAACCAAAGCACCAGATAAAGAGATCAAGTATCTGTAAGAAAACAATTAGTTAAGGAAGCAAACACATTTATTTAAAATTACTTTCACACATCCATTTACTTGTTAGAAGATAAGCAAAAGTTGTACATTTTAGATTCATTTATTGATTAGATTGCAACAAAAGCACCGGAAACTGTGTCCTATACCTCTAATGGTCAGCTATGTAAAGGAAACTACACAGGACATATTCATTTGGTACATCACAAGTAACCAGTAAAAAATAAATAAATAGGTGCAGGCGTGGCTGTGTGGTAAGAAGCTTGCTTCTCAACCACATGGTTCCAGGTTCAGTCCCACTGTGTAGCACCTTGGGCAAGTGTCTACTACTATAGCATTACTTAAGCATACCTATGTTACAAAAGTAGGGAAGTACTCAACATCCAGGTACTTTTGTCATCTTTAGACTGATAGTTAGCATGAATTTCAGACAGTTCTTGTGAGTCTGTCTATAAGGCATTGCTATTACTCCTCAAGATGTGTTGCTAGTGACCACATCAAATGCAAACAGTATATCAATGATGAGTACTTCACATACTTTGGTTTATGCCTTCAATCAGAATTGACTGAGCAGTTTCCATTCTGAGAAAGAACCATCAGAGTGAATGATGTCTCTCATGACTGAACAATCCTGAGTAAACTTGGAGGGCACCCAATATTGAGAACAATACAGAAGAGGCCATCTCTACTTACAAGGTTGAAGAGGCCATCTCTACTTACAAGGTTGAAGAGGCCATCTCTACTTACAAGGTTGAAGAGGCCATCTCTACTTACAAGGTTGAAGAGGCTATCTCTACTTACAAGGTTGGGAGTTCAATGAAAGCAATGTAGACTGATTGCCTTTGCTCTTTGCATTTATCTTGTAATTATGGAGTGCTCTGGCCTGAATCCCCACTGAGACCCAAGACATACTTTTCCAGCAATTTTCTGTTATCTGTTTAAGGCCATATGAACAAAGACCTTTCCAATGATGCTCAACATGGAGATCCCTCTGTACTTGTTGCAATCACTTCTATCTCCTTTGTTTTCGTACAAGCTGACAATACTGAAGTCTCTCATTTTCTGTGGCTCTGTTCCCTCTTTTTCAGCACTTGTTCAAATAGTTTGTGTAGATGGTGCAACAGGACACCTTTTCAACACCTGATGGCCTCTGGTGGAACATCATCAAATCCTGATACTTTTCCAGTAAGGAAGACAGTTAGAGGCTTTATTCAGCTCTTCAGCGATTGGTTTCTTTATTACCTGCAGGTATTTCCCTGTGTCTAGTGTACTGTCCAAAATGGTGTTTATTGTAAAATAGAGTTCAGAGTAATGTTCTACTCATCTTTCTATTTGCTTGCTTGTCTTTGATGGTCTTGCCTACTACAGTTTACAGTGGTGCTGTCTTGCTCATGGTTGGGTCAATGGCTTTTTTTTTATCCCATCCATACACTCTGTGGATATCATCTGTGTCAAATGATAGAATATCTTTGTAAAATTGTAGCCATAGTCATTTGCCCAGTGTCCACAACATTACTTAACACAAAAATTCATGACAGCTTCAACACTAAAAGTAAAAGGAAAAAATCAACAAAACAAATTCACTTTAGATATACCCTTCACTCCTTAATATCAACAAGATACACTATATTCACCTTTTGACATGCACTGCAGCAGCAGTAGCTTCCACTTCTTAATGTGACACATAGTGCAGTCTCCACATTTTCATATGCATTGTAGGTGCAACTTTTACATTTCAGTATGTACTGAAGGTATAGCTGTCATCCTCCAATATGTACTACAAATGTAAACTTTGTCCTTTGACATTTAATGCTAGTACAGCCCTTAGATTTGGACATACACTAGCTACAAAGCGTTCAACCTTTTATGAGTACAGTACGTACAATTAATACTCTTGACATGTACTGTGTTTACATCCCAACTTTGATATACACTGCATATTTCTGACATACATTGCCAACAAAGACAAATATATAATCTTTTAGCTTACACAGATGTATATCTTAAGAGAAAATAAGATGAAACCAATTGAAAGTAAGTGATATAACTGGAATCATTCAATATTCTTGTATCAATGATACTTATTTGATAAAGGATACTTGCAGAATGTTTCAATGATATATGGTAAACTGATGGGTATGAAGGAATTGTTTGGAACATAATTGCTGACAGCAACTAGTGAAAACAAAAAAGAAAGAAACATTTCATTTAGTACAAAAGAAAAAACAAAAACAAAAACAAACTTTATACTATTTAAAAAATAAAACTGTAGAAAAGAGATATAATCTCAAATGAATTTTCCTCTAGTTCATACCAGATAATTTACTGACTATGAAAAAATAAAAAGCAGTGTCAACCCTGGAGAGATTTGAAATCACAATATAGAGGGATAAGACTTATTGTTATAAGAAATTTAATCCAATGTTTGGAGATTTTTGCCACACTACTGCCCTTAAATTGCAGAAATATTAATTTACTTTTAAATAAGCACAACTGCCAAAGTAGACTTGAATGAAACCAAGTTACTGTTATTTATTTATCAAGTTACTGATATTCACTCTTCAGAATTCACACACCATAGGTCAGTTTTACATTTTATCTGTTCAAATGTGAAAGAAAGAGCATTAAAATAATTATCAATACAATGTCAAAATAATTGTTCAAGTATCAAGTCAAAAGTAAATTAATATCACAATTTCTAAGGCAGCAAACTGGCAGAGTCGTTAGCATGCCGGGCAAAATGCTTATAAATAAATATGTTTCAAATCTAACAAGACAAGAAAAAGAAGCTGAAAAGTAAAGTACGATATATAAACTATATTAAAATTTAAAAAAATAAAATCAGTATCAGAAAAAAATCTCTGTTGTAGTACCACTACCACCACCATCAAAAAAAGATGAAAAAGAATAAGCAATAATTACCGGAATAATGAAGGTCTAGAGGATCTCCAAGGAAAAGCAATGGTGGTTTATGACCATGAATGATTCGAAGAAGTCGGGTTTTATTATCTAATGCAGGGTATACACAAGTTGTCTCTACTTTTGGAGTATAACAGTCACTTCGAAATTTACAACTTGGACGATCTGTTGTGGTTCTAGCTGGTAGACAAGCAAACTTCTACAAGACAAAAAAAAAAAAAGAATTATGTTTGTTGATATTTAACTCAATTCTATATTTACTCTGATTCTATAATAGCTTAATCACAGGAGGAAGTGTAGCACCCACGACTTATTGTAGAATGTATGAGGCAAGTTAGAGAAAGGGAGGATCACCCCCCCCCCCCCCCGAAATAGAGAACTGGTCTAAATACTAGTAACACAAAAGTCAGGTAGGGGTACAGAGCCTCATTTATGAGGAAGTATAGTTCATCTGAAGGGTGGTAGGAGAGAGAGAGAGAGAGGAATGGAGTAGTCACTACTGGATGAGGGAGTATTGAAAGAAAAGGAGTGAAAAAGAATAGATTGGTGTGATGGTTAGTCACAATGGGAATGATATATATGTATAAAGACCCGGCAAGACAAGTGAGACCATAACCTGTGGCCTTTACCAGGGGTGTAGCCAGCCCACTTATGCATACCTTTCCTTCTTTGGACACAAAACTCTGCTTGCGAAGTCCTGTTGAGGCAAGTGAAATCAAAAATTCGTTGATTGGCACCCATGCCAACCTTCCTTCATTGGACATTAAACTCAGCTTGCGAAGACCTGTTGGGGCAAGTGAGATCGAAAATGAACCAAATTCAATGACTGGCACCTGTGCCAGTGGAGCGCTAACAGCACCATTCGAGCGGGATCACTGCAAGAACAGTGGTCTCGCTTCCGTTCCGGTGGCACGTAAAAAGCACCATTTGAGTGCGATCATTTCCCACTTCGCCTTACTGGCACTTGAGACACTGAGCATGCTTTGGCAAGCTTACACAATGAGGCAATAGAGCATACACAATGTTTCAACTGACACGGGCACTTCAAAAGGCACGACAGAGCTGCAGCTCTATCAAGAGCATGCTTGTTGTTTTTGTTTTTTTTACATCTGCAGTATTGTGCGTTGAGAAGTTGTCCCCCAATGCCAGATTGTCAATCACGAGTTCTACCATGACATTTGGAAGCATCTGAGAGAGGACATTCAGTGATAGCGACCAGATCCATGGAGCTCGAAGTATTGAATTCTTCACAATGACAATGCATGCATCCAGTCACTGAGCTGTACTCACTCATGAGTTTCTCACCAGGAACAATGTCGTATCACTTCCACACCTGCCCTATTTGCCAGATTTAGCACCTGCAGACTTCCATTTCTTCCTCAAGATGAAAATGCAACTCAAAGGTCACCGTTTTAACACTGTTGTTGAGATCCAGAGTGAATTGCAGGTCTTTGACTCATTTACAGAAAATGACTCCCAGGCTGGACTCTAAAAGTGGCAGGAATGCTGGGACTGGCGTATTGCAGCACAAGGTGACTATTTTGAAGGAGATGATGTTAAAACTAAGATAACTAAGTTATTTTATATATGTATATATATATATATTTTCGAAATTTATCCCTAATAGTGGTTTGGATTTTGGCTATTCCTTCTAGCGTGACAGGTATCCTATGACGGTTACCTCTTATGTGTTAAAATGTACACTGTATTTATAGGAATAATATATAATCTATTGACTAATTTTTCTACATGCTAGGCCACTGGTAGTAAAAATTTCTAAAATTTTTTCTTACCCTGATATATATATATATATATATATATATATATATATATATATATATATATATATAAATTAAGGGAACACAAATGGCATTTAAAATTTGGAACTGTTTCAGTAGAGTTTTATTGATGTATTCATAAGTTACATCAGAACATATAATCGACCATCTTTAGGTAAAATTTTAAACAGCTAAGATGTCAAAATGGTGAGATTTCATACACTGAACATGATGAATCCAATGTTGTTAGAGAAGTGGTTCTTTATAAAATAACATTCAAAATTATAGGAAAATCAGGTGTGGCTTGAACAAGCATATGAGAAGTAAAGAGAGCAAATGACTATATTGTTTAAATTCACTTATTTGAATTAGATTATAGTTAACGTTGGCATTGAGAAGTACAAGAATTACAAACAAGTTGTAACCTTGAGTTGACATTAAAGGTCATCAGAACCAAGCAGATATTTTGACAGTTAAATGAAATAAAAGACAAACCTCAGGGCAGCAGAAATCTATATAACTGTCACCAACTTTATTTCTCATTCTAGCCAACTTAAGTACCTTGTACTTATGTATTTACACACACATATCTACACACACACACATATATACATATGCATACATACACACACATAAAGCAGATGTGCTTTAAGGGGAAACAGCTGGGATTCACTCATCTACCCACCTATATATATATATATATATATATATATATATATATAAAAAACTGAGAATGTGTGTGTGTGTGTGTGTGTATGTGTGCACCACTAAAACTTGAGAAATAGCCAACCAATTTCATTCAAATTTTACATCTTCAACTTCTTGCCTAATGCGAGCAATCTCTTATCTCTTACACTGTTTTGGTATTGCATGTCAAAAGTGAAACAATAACATCTGTATTGTAATGTGATATAATACTTTCACTATTATATAGGCACAGGAGTGGCTGTGTGGTAAGTAGCTTGCTTACCAACCACATGTAATGACAGCCTTTGAGAAAGAGGGAAAAACCACCTCGTCGAAGACTTGTTGAGGCAAGTGAATTTGAAATCTGAAATCGAAATCGAACCGAATCCGACAACTGGCACCCATGCCAACCTCTCCTTCACTGGACACTAAACTTTGCTTGCAAAGACATGTTGGGGCAAGTGAAATCGAAATCGTAATTGAACCATATTTGATGACTGGCACTTGCGCCGGTGGAGCACTAACAGCACTGTCCGAGCGTGTTCATTGCCAGAACAGCTGTCTAGCTTCCGTGCTAGTGGCCCGTAAGTAGCACCATTTGAGTGTAATCACTACCAGCATCGCCTTCTAGCACTTGTGCTGGTGGCACGTTAGAAAATCATTCGAGCGAGGTCGTTGCCAGTGCCACTGGACTGACTCCCATGCAGGTGGCACGTAAAAAACACCTTTTTGAGTGTGGCTGTTGCCAGTACCGTGACTGGCCCTCGTGCCGGTGGCACGTAAAAGCACCCATTACACTCTCGGAGTGGTTGGCGTTAGGAAGGGCATCCAGCTGTAGAAACCATACCAAATCAGACTGGAATCTGGAGCAGCCTTCTGACTTGCCAGTCCTCAGTCAAACTTAACCAAACTGACAGTTAGGTATTTACATATACAACTAAGTGCTCCAATTATTATTGGTATAAGTGTAAACTTGTAATCCAGATACAGAAGCTGGCAATTTATCCATAATTATCCTCTTTCTCTTTGATTTTCAAAGAGATATTCACATCAGCACGGCAGCTGGCCTCTATAATGATACATATCTTTTCTTGTCCATCCCAAACAACAATATCTGACCTGTTATGCTTACATTTGACAGATGTTTTGATGGAAATAAATAAATAAATAAATAAATGTATATCGACCCAATAGAGGGACCAGCTATCCGAGTTGATAGTACCAGGGTAGATAAAGCAATTAAGAGTATGAAGACCGGGAAAGCCCCCGGCCCATCAGGAATCACTGCAGAGATGCTCAAAATATCTGGCAGTGTTGGCTATAGCCTAGTCACCCGTATTACGAACCAGGTGATACACGAAGGAGTCATACCCTATGACTGGTGTAGCAGCATCATAGTCAACTGCTACAAAGGTAAAGGGGACGCTTTAGATACAAATAATTACAGAGGCATCAAGCTGTTAGATCAGGTTATGAAAGTTACAGAGAGGGTCATAGCCCAACTAATTAGGGAGCGAATCAATTTAGATGAGATGCAGTTTGGGTTCGTGCCAGGTAAAAGCACTACTGATGCCTTATTTCTAGTGAGACAGTTGCAAGAGAAATACCTAGCCAAGGATAAACCTCTGTACCTGGCTTTCGTTGACATGGAGAAAGCCTTTGACAGGGTCCCCCGATCCCTTATCTGGTGGTCAATGAGGAAACTTGGGATAGAAGAATGGCTAGTGAGAGCTGTGCGAGCCATGTACAGAGATGCGGCCAGTAAGGTGAGGGTTGGAAATGAGTACAGCAATGAATTCCGGGTAGAGGTAGGGGTCCACCAAGGTTCCGTCCTCAGCCCCCTATTATTTACCATAGTCCTCCAGGCAATCACAGAGGAGTTCAAGACAGGTTGCCCCTGGGAGCTCCTCTATGCTGATGACCTTGCCCTAATTGCGGAGTCACTATCAGAACTAGAGGAGAAGTTTCAGGTGTGGAAGCAAGGTCTAGAATTGAAGGGCCTTAGAGTCAACCTAGCTAAAACCAAAATCCTAATAAGTAGGAAGGTAGATAAAACACAAACCCCTTCAGGTAGATGGCCCTGCTCAGTATGTAGAAAAGGAGTAGGTAGTAACTCTATAAGATGTACCCGGTGCAAGCTATGGACACATAAGAGGTGCAGCAACATCAAAGGCAGGTTAACTAGCAAGTTAGTTTTTGTTTGTGGCAGATGTTCAGGTGCAATAAAGACTGCAAACAAACAGGAAACAACTTCTATCTCATTCCAGGGTGAAAAACTAGAGGTAGTCGATAGCTTCCACTATCTGGGCGACCAAGTTAGTAGTGGGGGTGGGTGCGCTGAAAGTGTAGCTGCTAGAATAAGAATAGCCTGGGCAAAGTTTAGAGAGCTCTTACCCCTGCTGGCGACAAAGGGACTCTCACTCAGAGTAAAAGGCAGACTGTATGACGCATGCGTACGAACAACCATGCTACATGGCAGTGAAACATGGGCTGTAACTGCTGAGGACATACGTAAGCTCGCAAGGAATGAAGCCAGTATGCTCCGTTGGATGTGTAATGTCAATGTGAATACCCGTCAGAGTGTAAGTATCTTGAGAGAAAAGCTGAACATTAGAAGCATCAGTTGTGGCGTGCAAGAGAGACGATTGCGCTGGTATGGACATGTGGTGAGAATGGAGGAGGATAGCTGCGTGAAAAAGTGCCACACCCTAACAGTTGAGGGAACCCGTGGAAGAGGTAGGCCCAGGAAGACCTGGGCTGAGGTGGTGAGGCAAGACCTTCGTACATTGGGCCTCACCGAGGCGATGACTACGGACCGAGACCTTTGGAAATGGGCTGTGCGTGAGAAGACCCGGCAAGCCAAGTAAGATCGTTGCCAGTGCCCCTGGACTGGTTCTTGTGCGGGTGGCACATGAGATGCACCATTTTGAGCGTGGCCGTTGCCAGTACCGCCTGACTGGCTCCTGTAGGATTTTCGAGCGAGATCGTTGCCAGTGCCCCTGGACTGGCTTGTGCGGGTGGCACATAAAAGACACCATTTCGAGCGTGGCCGTTTTCGTGCGGGTGACACGTAAAAGCACCCACTACACTCTCTGAGTGGTTGGCGTTAGGAAGGGCATCCAGCTGTAGAAACTCTGCCAAATCAGACTGGAGCCTGGTGTTGCCATCCGGTTTCACCAGTCCTCAGTCAAATCGTCCAACCCATGCTAGCATGGAAAGCGGACGTTAAACGATGATGATGATGATGATGATGACGTATGTACGTATGCATGTAAAACTGTGACTAGCAAATGATAGGAAAATATAACTCTGATATGCTCTATGCTTGTTTTATGAAAACGAATAATTAAATACTTTAGACTATGTATCCTAAACTGCCCTTGAAATTTTTTGCTTTGCATTTTTATTCCAAAGCATTCTTTGCAATTAAAAGTTTCAAACATTGGCTGTTCCATTTTCTCCAAATAAAATAGAAAGAAAGAAAGAAAAAAAAACCCACTTCCCCTCTTTTTTAGTGACCAATATAACACTTCACTACATCTCTTGGCTATTAAAAAAACTACTTTGAAGAAGAATTAACTCAAAATGAAAATAACTTCATAGCTTAAGTGTTTCAACAAGTGACAAATGTTTTTCCTGAAAAATTGCTGCCATAGATAACAATCCACTTCATAAGGCTGTAATAAGAGAAGAATAAACATGTAAACAAAAGACTACAACTACCACCATCATTCTCCAACTTGTCTCTCGATAATTATCTCTTATTATCTACATGGACTTACCACCCTTTCTCTCTCTTACATATACACACACTCTCTCTCTCTCTCTCCCTCTATTCCATTTACTCAGATTTCTTTTAATAGGAATATGGAACACTACACTCTTGGAGTGGTTGGCGTTAGGAAGGGCATCCAGCTGTAGAAACTCTGCCAAATCAGATTGGAGCCTGGTGTAGCCATCTGGTTCACCAGTCCTCAGTCAAATCGTCCAACCCATGCCAGCATGGAAAGCGGACGTTAAACGATGATGATGATGATGATGATGATGATGATGATGGAAATATAAAACCTTGAATTAAAAACAAAAATAAAATCAATATATACATAGGAACATAACTAATGAAAGAAACTTATTCCTTGAATAATCTAAAAGTATTATTTATTCTTACTGTCCCTAATTATCATATCTATGGCATCTGGTAGCATCTATTTGGGAGCAAAATGATAGTTTTTGACCAAAACATTTTATTCAAATGAATTAATACAGTCCACTTCATATAAATATAAACATTTTGTAAGTAAAAACTTTCTTCTTTTGAATAAAACGACTGGAGTGTGACACAAAGGAAGACAGAGAGGGAGAGGGAGAGGAAGAGAGGGAGAGGGCGAGGAAGAGAAAGAGGAAGAAGAGAGAGAGGGGGGAAGTGAGTGTGACATTATCATATACAGATAATAATTCTATATTTTTACAATCAGGGCCCATTCATTATTACAATAAAATGTATGCAAAGGTATTACATAGGTGAGAATGAATGAAACAATAAAGAAGGGACAGAGATGATCTCCCAGGGCTATAATAAAAGACACTTGCTCAGGGTGCCATGCAGTGGGACTGAACCCAAAATCACCTGGTTGCAAAGTGAGCTTCTTATCCACACAGCTATGCCAGTGCAGATATATATCTCATTTCTCTCTCTCTATGTATGCATGTTTGTATGTATATATATATATGTATGTATGTATGTATGTATGTATCTATCTATCTAGTTAGCTCTCTCTCTCTCTCTCTGAGTGGTTGGCGTTAGGAAGGGCATCCAGCTGTAGAAACTCTGCCAAATTTAGATTGGAGCCTGGTGTTGCCATCCGGTTTCACCAGTCCTCAGTCAAGTCGTCCAACCCATGCTAGCATGGAAAGCGGACGTTAAACGATGATGATGATATATATATATATATATATATATATACACTCTTTTACTTGTTTCAGTCATTTGACCGTGGCCATGCTGGAGCACCGCCTTTAGTCAACCAAATCAACCCCAGGACTTATTCTTTGTAAGCCTAGTACTTATTCTATCGGTCTCTTTTGCCGAACCGCTAAGTTACGGGGACGTAAACAAACCACCATCAGTTGTCAAGCGATGTTGGGGGGGACAAACACAGACACACAAACACATACATATATATATATATATATATATATATATATATATATATATATATACACACATATATACAACGGGCTTCTTTCAGTTTCCGTCTACCAAATCCACTCACAAGGCTTTGGTCGGCCCGAGGCTATAGTAGAAGACACTTGCCCAAAGTGCCATGCAGTGGTATTAAACCCGGAACCATGTGGTTGGTAAGCAAGCTACTTACCATACAGCCACATATTATATATAGTTTCAATTTGAAATGTAAAATAATAGCAAAGCACCACGCAAAAAATACTGCACATCACGCACAAGAGTTTTCTCCAAGATTTCATTGCCCCAAATTAGTTCTGCATGTTATACATGAATAAATACAGTACTCACAGTCTTGGGTAAACTTTTAACATGATACATGAAACAAAGATGAGTGTTACTGGTTTGGTTGCAACAGTCTTTTGGTTGATTTAATGGTGATGTTTTAGTCATATCTGCAAGGACATTCAACAAAAACAAGAATTATTAGACAACAGTAACAACCATAATGAAAATTGATTAAAATAAATGAGAAAAAACAGCAGAAGCAATAAAGTCATGTGGTTGGTAAGCAAGCTATTTATGCTAATTATTTTATTTTGTGCCTAAATGACGATAAAAATTTTAAAAAAGAGAATACAAGTGAATCAGATTACTATTATAAACAAAATAAAATAATTAGCATAAATAGACAGGCAATCACAACAATAGGAAATTAAAGTGAATAATTATAAATCAGGAATACAAATATTGCAGAGTAATATAATGAGATGAAACAATTCAATTTACTGAGATTATCCATGTAATTAGACCAATTTGCAAAAATCACCAACATCAACTATAAAACAAACGAACACTTACTTTTCTTCATAAAAGCAGCAGCCATACTTGTATCAAGGTCCTGGATAACGTTCAGAGCCATGCAGTTACCGAGATTGCCCTCTTTGATGCTTACAGCAATACAAGTATACCAGTCATCAATGCTAGTCACACGGCAACCACTGATGCTTGTAATTGGGTCCCCTACAACCAGTCCCCTTGGACCAGATACAGCAGAGCCCTTGGAATGTTGAAAAGAAAAAAAAAAAGAGAGAGATAAAGGCTGATGTATAAACTTATGATGATGATGATGATGATGATGATAAATGGGAAATTGGGGAAAGTGCGTAAGGCAGTAATAACACATTCTTCTATTCCTTTTTTTTATTTGTTTCAGCCATTTCACTGCGATCATGCTGGAATACTGCCTTAAAAGGTCATTTTAGTCAAAGAAATTGATCCCAGGACTTATTCCTTGTAAGCCTATTACTTATTTTATCACTCTCTTTTGCTGAATTGCTAAGTTGAGGGGATGTAAACACACCAACATTAGTTGTCAAGCAATATTGGTGGGGGGGGGGATACACAGACACAAAAACACACACATACACACATACAAAGGGCATCTTTCAGTTTCCATCTAACAAATCCACTTACAAGGTTTTGGTTGGCCCGAGGCTATAGTAGAAGGCACAGTGGGACTGAACCCGGAACCATGTAGTTAGGAAGCAAGCAGTCATGCCTGTACCTATACTGATATATATCGATGTATTTAAAAGATTTAATCTTGACTGTAATTAAACTTGGGGGCATATCCAAAGTTTCAATGATACCAAAAATTTCATTTCATAACAAGGTTAATTCTGAACTCCTCAAGCATCTACATTTTGCTTTTTGGCTCCCAAATTTCAGTAGTTACTTGACTAGCTCAGTTTACCTTTCTCTGAAATTAACACCAGTCTTAAATCCTTAGTTTTTGCATTACTTCTCCACCAATACCATTACTTGTCTCTTTGAACTAACTGCACCAGTTACTATCTTCCTTACAGGTATCCTTTAAAGACACACTCACTATAAATATTTTCTATCTTCCCCTCACCTAAAAACTTATTATCATCTCTGCTTTTGTTATTTAACTTAGTCACTGAGCTAATGCTTTCATCTCCTCACTACACTATAATTCTAATTTTAATTGATTGAAATTCTGAAGTTGTTACTCATTTTTGTCAACTAGATTAACATCAGTTACTGAGTAACTGATCTTTGTGGGAGATTAACTAGTGTTGCTCAAAGGCAATCAGTTTATGTTGCTTCCCTCTGTAGGCTATTAGCTGATGTGGTGAATTTCGGTGGGTGATTAACTAGTATTGCTAATCTGTTTCGATTAGCTGGCCTAGCTAATCTTCAAAAACTGGCTAATAATTCTTATCTTTGAAAATTATTAGCTAGTATTGCTAGCTTCATCAAAGATGACTATCTGGTGTTGCTAACATTTGAGGGTTATTAGTTATATGTTGCTAATTTTAATGTTATTAGCTTGTTAGCAACAGGCAAATTTCCTTTTTAAAGTACTATCTTTTGCATCTTCTTTCGTAGCTGGATTGGAACAAACAACTTGCAGACTTTATCTTTCTCCCCCCCCCTCTCTCTTTCCTTTTGTTTTCACTTCTATCTCATTTGACGAGAAAGATCTTATTCTCCATAATATCTTACATGGCCCATTTAACAATCTTTCTCACTCCACCATTGAGTCTTCAAGAATATTTGCCTGAAAAATTGCAAGAATTCCTGATGATTTTGCAAACACTACCAGCAGGCTGCTGGATTCATAAAGGCTGCTTCCTGATCTGCAGATTTTGCTGAGATATTTGATATTAGTTTAATGAGGTAATCTGATTACAAAGTAGAATGATGACAGTGAGCCAGAATGAGGCAGTGGTGAAGGCATTTTGAAGAACATATACAAGTTATTGCTGTCAAAGAACTGACTCCATAAAAAAACTCTCATATACGGTAATATGGTAAATACTTCTGATACTTCTGTTACCACTACCAAATTTCTAAAAGGTATTTTCTGCATGCTTGCAGAAACTAAACACACGTGCATCAGGGTAGCAGTTAGGCATGCTACTAGGCAGTCACTTAAACTAGTCCTATCTTACCATTTATATTGTATTATATCCTTGACAGAGATATTTAACAACCAATAGTCTATGACCATCTAGTTTACATCTAGATACTATAATAATGGATAACCACACTAGCAGTAGCATTTCTAGGTAGGTTGTTGCAATAATAATATCTATTTTGCAGAGTATCAGCGTCATCATTTCTGTTCAGTGTTTTTATTCTTTTACTTGCTTCAATCATTTTTCTGTGGCTATGCTGAAGCACCACTTTAAAGGGTTTTACTTGACGAAATTGACTCCAGGACTAAGGTGACAAGCTGGCAGAAACATTAGCATGCCAGATGAAATGCTTAGAGGCATTTTGTCTCCCTTTACGTTCTGTGTTCAAATTCAGCTGTGGTCAACTTTGCTTTTCATCCTTTCGGGGTCGATAAATTAAGTACCAGTTGTGTACTGGGGGTCAATTTAATCGACTCCCCCAAAATTTCAGGCCTCATGCCTAGAGTAGATAAGAAATTGACCCCAGGACTTATTCTGTTAAATTATGGGGACATAAAAACACCAACATCGGTTGTAAAATGATGATGGTGGAGACAAACACAGACAGAGACACACTTAAATATGTACAAATATATATGTGATAGGCTTCTTTTAGTTTCCGTCTACCAAATCCACTCACAAGACTTTGGTCAGCCTGAGGCTATAGAAGAAGACACTTGCCCAAGATGCCACACAATGGGACTAAACCCAGAACCATGTGGTTGGGAAGCAAGCTTCTTACCACACAACCGCACCTGCACTTAACAATATATTTCAAAATAAATATAAAATGCACCTAAAAAATATTTGGAGATTGGTCCAAAGTAATCAGTCTAAATTAATAATTCAATCTTTCATCTTTTACTTGTTTCGGTCATTAGACTGTGGCCACCAGGTTGAAGAATTTTAGTCAAACAAAACAACTCCAGCACTTATTTATTTGTATTAAGCCTGATATTTATTCTATTGGTCTCTTTTGCTGAACTATGTAACAAGGATGTAAACATACCAACACCAGTTGTCAAGTGGTGGTGGAGGACAAACACAGACACAAAAACACACATACACATGCGCGCGCGTGTACACATGATGGGCTTCTTTCAGTTTCTGTTTATCAAATTCTCTCAGAAGGCATTGTTTGGTCCAAGACTGTGGTAGAGGACACTTGTCCAAGCAGTGGGACTGAACTCAGACCCATGTGGTTTGAAAGGAAACGTAGCACAAAGCCATGCCTGCACCTGTACCACACTTTTAAATATTAATAAAAACAAAGAAAATTTAAAATATAACTGAATTGTTTCATTCTCTGAAAATTATGATTAACATCATCATCATCATCATCATCATCGTTTAACGTCCGCTTTCCATGCTAGCATGGGTTGGATGATTTGACTGAGGACTGGTGAAACCGGATAGCAACACCAGGCTCCAATCTAAATTTGGCAGAGTTTCTACAGCTGGATGCCCTTCCTAATGCCAACCACTCAGAACAATTTTCTGTTATGATAGGAAACTGTTCTGAACACTTCAAATTAAACAAATAAGGGATTGATATCACTCACTTGTACTACATAGCTGACCACCACTGAGTTTCCAATCGTGTAGAATGGCAACAGACATGTAGGCAACAGCAGTAAAACCAGCAATGCCGCAAGTACAATAATGAAGTTGTGCCAGACACCAGCACAGTATATTCGCAGTTGTCGAATTGGTGCTATCACTTTCAGATGCTCAGTGGACATCTCAACAAAGGCTCCTGGATACAGTATCAAGATGAAAAATCCAAAACCGTTCACATGGACTTGTTCCCTAGCAAAAATTAAGAAATAACATTTGATATGCTGACATTTTAGATATCAACAATTAAATTAATATACATCCTTGAAATGACATTAGATTAAAATAATTATGTGCAGAGAGACATTAGATTAAAATAATTATGAGAGAGAGAGAGAACAAAGAGTTTGGTAAGTATAGCTCTGGGGTACAATGTTTGAGAATTATAGAAGTGACACCATTAGGACTAGTGGACTTGTTTGTTTAAAGTGAGTGGAAGTACTTTTCGACTAGATTTTGTTGGATGTGATAGCAAGTGTATCACTGATGTATGAATTTAATCAATAATATAAACTAGATATAGTAAAACTTTCACTTCAGTAGCATTGTACTGCAAAGACTAAAATCAAACACAAAAGAACAGAACTGTGTGTAAATTAGAACAAGGATCAACATTACCTGACAGCTGCAAGAGCATGACCAAATTCATGAAGAATTCCACAAATTAAAAGAGTCAGTAAATAGTATGACATCTGGCTTGTAGGTAAGTTCACACCTGGCATCTGGAAATATATTTTCAATATAAAATAACTTAAGTTACAGTAAACGGGACCCATTGGTACTATTATTTTATTGATTTCAGTCATTGGAAAAGAGTCATATTGGGATATCATCTTAAAGGTATGGTTGATTACATCATTTCTAGTACTTGACGGTTACTTATTTACATTGATGGCAAGCTTTTGTGTGTGTGTGTGTGTGTGTGTGTGTGAGAGAGAGAGAGAGAGAGAGAGAGAGTCCAGGAATCAAAACCACAATCTTATGTTTTTGAGTCCAACACCCAAACCACTAAGCCACGTACCTCCACATGATGATGATGATGTTAACACACACTGTTATAACTTCCCATTTATCGTTTTCCAAAATGATCTCTGATGCATGTCAAGTTTTTAAATAGTTCGTTTTAATATACTACGTGTATTAAATGAATATACAGCTAGCAAATAATAAATAATTGCTTGAAAATTTGACAGATACAGAGTTTAGCAGATATGTAACAGAAATAGCAGAGATCAGGAGAGAGGGGAAACATCAACCATTTCTGTTGATTCTCAATATATTACTGGTAGTATATTTTGACTCTGAGAGACTATTAACAAGTAGAGAATCTCTCTCTCTCTCTCTCTGTGTGCATGTTAATATTTGTAAACATATTCTTCCACCCTACAACAATATTGGATACAACACATTTTCAAAGTGAAGCTCTTACAAATGTAAGCAAAATAATGTTGGTGTCCAAGAAAGGTCTATAGATCACAATGTACAATAGATTTTGCCACAAGAAGTAAAAAATATATAGAAGGGATATCTTAAGTGTTGTTATGAGATATGTAAGTTGGCAAATAAATCCTGTACATATATTTCAGTAAATATACAAAAGTAAAACTGATTTCTTATATTGGCATAAGTAGCAGCCATAGTCATTTCAATTGATTCTCAGTATACTATTGGTACCAAATTTTGGCTCTGTGAAGAGATGAGCTGCAAAGTCAAATTCAGCTGAATTTGAACTAAGAACATGAAGGGACGTACCTAAATGCTGCAAGGCCTTTTTATTAGAGTTTTGATAATTCTATCATCCATCAACCTTTAAAAATTAATATTGATGGCTTATAAAATTATTATAGTTGTTATACAGAACATTTTTCAGTTTCTTTGGATGAGCCAAGAAAGCTAGAAAATATTTCATATCATTTCAAAAAATTGTTAAATGATTTTCATACTCAAACCTATAAGACTGAAGACTATATTTAAGATTAAACAACAACAACAACAACAACCAATGTCACTGCAACCACTTCCATTATCTGATAAATCAAAACAACATACCACTGGTGTTAATACTTGCTGGTCGACAGGCTGTTGACTTAAAGTGTTGAAAACCATCAGAGTGAGAACAAACAAAGATATCACCATGGAAATCAAACCAAAAGCAACACCAAATGAAAACCACATATGCATGAAGAGAGGCTTGAACTGACCGAGACGGAGAAATAGTCGATTGAAACATGTTGTGTACCAGCGTAGCTGACCGATGGAAATGGAAATACCTGTCTCTTCCAATAGACGAAGATAATGTAATGCAGTCAAATGGTAACTCTGCAAAGAGAAGACAAAATAAAAAGTAGTATCACATAAAAATCATGATAGTCCATAATTTGACACAGGCATTGCACTACTAGTTTAAAATTTGTGTATATGAATTGTTTATCATCTGGTCAATTAACACATACACTATATGATATATAGCCAAACTTGTATATATATATATATATATATATATATATATATATATATATATATGTATATATATTAATTTAGTGACTGGAGTAAAACGCATATGTTAACTGCATACTTTTATTTCCAACATATGTTTCGAAGATTACAAATTATACCTTCCATAGGAATCGGTGATGTTAAGAATGTAATCTTCTCTTCAGGGAAATGCATGGGAACCAGCTTAAATGTAAGACATTTTAACCGAATATGAGAACTGTAGTTGGAGAAGGTTGTTACGTAATTTATTTGAAAAAGCCGTTGGAGATTGGGACGCTACCAGACAGTTGGACAAGAAGGGAAGAAAAGAAGGAAAGAAAAAAAGAAAGAAAATATATATATAGACTGGTTTTTGTGCAGGTGGCACGTAAAATACACCATTTTGAGCGTGGCCGTTGCCAGTACCGCCTGACTGGCCTTTGTGCCGGTGGCACGTAAAAGCACCCACTACACTCTCGGAGTGGTTGGTGTTAGGAAGGGCATCCAGCTGTAGAAACTCTGCCAAATCAGATTGGAGCCTGGTGTAACCATCTGGTTCACCAGTCCTCAGTCAAATCATCCAACCCATGCTAGCATGGAAAGCGGACGTTAAACGATGATGATGATGATGATGATATTTATTTTCTGGAGGGTATGAATTACATTCTTCATTATTGAATTGTTTAATAGTGAGTTTTCTCTAAATTATATATATATATATATATATATATGTATGTATATACTCACACACACACACACACGTGTGTGTATGTGTGTATATATATATATATATATATATACTGACATATATATATATTTATATATATATATATATATATATATATATATATATATATACATATATATATACATACATACATACATATATATATATATACACATACACACACACACATATACACACACACACACACATATATATACAAATATATCATCATCATCATCGTTTAACGTCCGCTTTCCATGCTAGCATGGGTTGGACGATTTGACTGAGGACTGGTGAAACCGGATGGCAACACCAGGCTCCAGTCTGATTTGGCAGAGTTTCTACAGCTGGATGCCCTTCCTAACGCCAACCACTCAGAGAGTGTAGTGGGTGCTTTTACGTGTCACCCGCACGAAAACGGCCACGCTCGAAATGGTGTCTTTTATGTGCCACCCACACAAGCCAGTCCAGGGGCACTGGCAACGATCTTGCTCGAAAATCCTACAGGAGCCAGTCAGGCGGTACTGGCAACGGCCACGCTCAAAATGGTGCATCTCATGTGCCACTCGCACAAGAACCAGTCCAGGGGCACTGGCAACGATCTTACTTGGCTTGCCGGGTCTTCTCACGCACAGCACATTTCCAAAGGTCTCGGTCAGTAGTCATCGCCTCGGTGAGGCCCAATGTACGAATGTCTTGCCTCACCACCTCAGCCCAGGTCTTCCTGGGCCTACCTCTTCCACGGGTTCCCTCAACTGTTAGGGTGTGGCACTTTTTCACGCAGCTATCCTCATCCATTCTCACCACATGTCCATACCAGCGCAATCGTCTCTCTTGCACGCCACAATTGATGCTTCTAATGTTCAGCTTTTCTCTCAAGATACTTACACTCTGACGGGTATTCACATTGACATTACACATCCAACGGAGCATACTGGCTTCATTCCTTGCGAGCTTACGTATGTCCTCAGCAGTTACAGCCCATGTTTCACTGCCATGTAGCATGGTTGTTCGTACGCATGCGTCATACAGTCTGCCTTTTACTCTGAGTGAGAGTCCCTTTGTCGCCAGCAGGGGTAAGAGCTCTCTAAACTTTGCCCAGGCTATTCTTATTCTAGCAGCTACACTTTCAGCGCACCCACCCCCACTACTAACTTGGTCGCCAAGATAGCGGAAGCTATCGACTACCTCTAGTTTTTCACCCTGGAATGAGATAGAAGTTGTTTCCTGTTTGTTTGCAGTCTTTATTGCACCTGAACATCTGCCACAAACAAAAACTAACTTG
The DNA here is from genome assembly GCF_046866305.1 of Octopus bimaculoides. Lineage (NCBI taxonomy): Eukaryota > Metazoa > Mollusca > Cephalopoda > Octopoda > Octopodidae > Octopus > Octopus bimaculoides. The sequence continues at coordinate 6,440,749 of NC_142937.1, read as the reverse complement.
CTAGTTAACCTGCCTTTGATGTTGCTGCACCTCTTATGTGTCCATAGCTTGCACCGGGTACATCTTATAGAGTTACTACCTACTCCTTTTCTACATACTGAGCAGGGCCATCTACCTGAAGGGGTTTGTGTTTTATCTACCTTCCTACTTATTAGGATTTTGGTTTTAGCTAGGTTGACTCTAAGGCCCTTCAATTCTAGACCTTGCTTCCACACCTGAAACTTCTCCTATATATATATATATATATATATATATATATATATATATATATATATATATGTATATACTTATGTATATATATAGATAGATATATATACATATATATACATATGTGTATATATATATAAATATAAATATTAATATTTCTAAGTCTCTCTAAAGGAGACTACGGCAGCGGTACTGGATATTAATAGTTATCACCAAGCCAGCATGGCAGTTCCAAAATTAGGACGAAAGCTGCCGTGAATTAGCTCCAAGAAGCCATCGCCTCTAGCTAGCTATGTGACTCACGAACCTGTGTCTATTATAACCTTTGAACAGGGGAGGTATACATATATATATAATATATATACACACACACACACACAAACATATATATATACACACATATACATACATATATATATATATATATATATATATATATATTTAAAATTATAATACAGAGTATCAAGAGATACCACCACGCTGAAAAAATAGCAGTGAAATCCTGACTCTAAACTTTAGAGTCAGGATTTGACTGCTATTTTTTCAGTGTGGTGGTATCTCTTGATACCCTGTATTATAATTTTAAATAATTATTACTTTTGATGGTTTTTATTCCCATGCTGACCACTTGATAGGATCAATATTTTAAATATCGATCTTATCCTTATTTATATAAATATATATATATATATATATGTATAGATAGATACATATACCCTTGAAAGTGTATGTATATGTATGTATGTATATATGTATGTGTGTCTATGTGTGCATGTATGTATGTTTATATATATATAGTCTCATATGCATATATGTGTGTATGTATATATACATATGTGCATACCAATTTGTAAAAATGAATTCATGATCATACATACCTTTTGCACACAACCATGTGTGTGCAATGCCTTATGTAAGCACTGTATGGCAGTGTGTACATGTATTCATGTGTTTGTGTGTGCTCACATGTATGGTTATGTATGCGTGCATGTGCACATTCATGTATATATGCTTGCATGTTCATGTGTTTGTGAGTTTGCTTACATGTATGCATGCATATGTATTAAACAGCAGAGCATGTATATATCTGTACATCGTTGCTAGTGCCCCTGGACTGGCTCTTGTGCGGGTGGCACATAAAATACACCATTTTGAGCGTGGCTGTTGCCAGTACCGCCTGACTGGCCTTCGTGCGGGTGACACATAAAAGCACCCACTACACTCTCTGAGTGGTTGGCGTTAGGAAGGGCATCCAGCTGTAGAAACTCTGCCAAATCAGATTGGAGCCTGGTGTTGCCATCCGGTTTCACCAGTCCTCAGTCAAATCGTCCAACCCATACTAGCATGGAAAGCGGACGTTAAACGACGATGATGATGATGATGATGTGTGCACAAATATTTGTGTGTATATTTATGTATTTACTACTGGGACCCATGAATATTTCATGGCATTAATGGTAAACTTACTGGGTTATTTCTGAAATCTGTCTCTAAAAAACCTGAAAGGGTAGCCTGTGTTGTCATCATCATCATCATCATCATCATCGTTTAACGTCCGCCTTCCATGCTAGCATGGGTTGGACGATTTGACTGAGGACTGGTGAAACCGGATGGCAACACCAGGCTCCAATCTAATTTGGCAGCGTTTCTACAGCTGGATGCCCTTCCTAACGCCAACCACTCAGAGAGTGTAGTGGGTGCTTTTACGTGTCACCCGCACGAAAACGGCCACGCTCGAAATGGTGTCTTTTATGTGCCTCCCGCACAAGCCAGTCCAGGGGCACTGGCAACGATCTCGCTCGAAAATCCTACAGGAGCCAGTCAGGCGGTACTGGCAACGGCCACGCTCAAAATGGTGCATCTCATGTGCCACCCGCACAAGAACCAGTCCAGGGGCACTGGCAACGATCTTACTTGGCTTGCCGGGTCTTCTCACGCACAGCACATTTCCAAAGGTCTCGGTCAGTAGTCATCGCCTCGGTGAGGCCCAATGTACGAAGGTCTTGCCTCACCACCTTAGCCCAGGTCTTCCTGGGCCTACCTCTTCCACGGGTTCACTCAACTGTTAGGGTGTGGCACTTTTTCACGCAGCTATCCTCATCCATTCTCACCACATGTCCATACCAGCGCAATCGTCTCTCTTGCACACCACAACTGATGCTTCTAATGTTCAGCTTAAGTTAGTCATTCATCTGCTAATCATTGAAAAGTGAAGGAAACTGGAATACGATGATTACTTAATGCACTTTATATATATATTTTATCTATAAAGCTCAATTTAATTTTAATTTTTTATAAATTGATTTTAATTGAGTTTTTACCTGTAATTTTGGATTTTGTCCCTAATATCATTATTATATATATATATATATATATATATATATTGTGCACAATTTTATAGACTTAATACACAGCACTCTCCCTCTTTCTCTCTCCCTCTTTGCCTTACCTTCTTTTTCTCTCCTTTTTCTTTCACTCTTCATCTTTCCCTTCAACTAATCACATGAAAGCATTGCAAACAGGCTAAGTAACGGAGGAAAAAAAAACTTAAACCAAAAAAAAAAAAATTACACATTTCACTCACCTCCCCCTCCCCTTCTTCCCCTTCAACTAATCAGGTGGAAGCATTACAGATGGGCTAAGTAACGTAGAAACAAGCACAATTATTATAAGATGACTGCGTACATATGTGCTTTAAACACATGCACAAGTGTGTGCAGGCATAATTACTCTGCTCTATAGAACCCCACCCACAACACGCCAAATTGTATCTTTTACAAATACTTGTATCCATTGCTACTGCCTGCTTGCATGTGTATGCCTAAGTGTGTGTATGAATGTATATACATCCATATACACACGAGTTTACATGTGTGCTTGGTTGTATAACTTCATATGCACATACGTATGTGTATATGCATATATGCATGTATGTATGTATATACATGTGTATACATATATATATGTATGTGTATACGTATATATGTATGTGTATACGTATATACATATGATTATATGTATGTGTATACGTATGTATATGAATGTATATACATACATATACGTATGTATATGAATGTATATACATACATACGTAAACTTGTGAGTATATACATACATATACACACAAGTTTACGTGTGTGTGCTTGTATGTATAACTTCATATGCACATATGTATGTATATACGTATATGCATACATACATATGTACGTATGTCTATATGTATGTGTATACATATAGACATATGTGTATGAATGTATATGGAGAGCGGACGTTAAACGACGACGACGATACACACGAGTTTACACGTGCGTATGACTTCATATGCATATATGTATGCATATATGTATGTGTGTATGTATATATGCACATGTGCATATATACATGTAACAGGAAGGAGAAGGAAAAGGAAAAAAGGACTGGTTTTATTTTCTTTTCTTTATATTCTTTCTTTATCTGTACAAATGCCATTGTACATTATCCTATTATATTACATTATTTTACTTCATTTTACCTTTTTTTCATTCCATTATATTATTTCTTACTTTTTAATTATGTTTATAATTCTTACGATATTATTTACAAAGTCACTATCATTATTATCCATATTCTTTTAATATAACCCCTTTTTTTAAAAATTATAACCCCCCCTTTTTTTTCATAATTTTTTATTATAATTTGTCTCTTATTATTATCCTTTTGCTTCCATCATCATCAATTAACATCTATTGTCCATGCAGGCATGGATTGGACAGTTTGACCAGTGTGGCAAGCTGGGGGAGGAGGGGGGATGCACCAGACTCCAGTCTGATTTGGCATGGTTTCTATGGCTGAATACCTTCCCTAAGGCCAGCCACTCCGAGAGGTGTAATGGGTGCTTTTATGTGCAACCAGCACGGGTACCAGTTGCGTGACACCAGTATCCACCACGACTGCGATTTTGTTTGGCTTAATGGGTCATATATTTTTTTATTGTATGCTCTTTACTTCTTTATTTATTTATTGATAGGATGACCACTATTATAAACCCACCCACCCTGACCCTATAGTAGAATCTCAAACTCTGTGTCTCTATCACATATCCCTATGTCAATAAAGTAGGCAGATACAAGGCTGTTAAATAAGTAAATATATAAATAACTGGGTGGCCTTATATTTTGCATTTCACCCTAAAACTCTTGTTCATTTGAATTAAAAGATAAAAGATGAAAACAGTTTTTTTCTAATATTGTAATGTCTCTATTAATCAATTAAAAATCTGTTGGAAACAGCTGTAGTGAATTGACACATTATTCATCTGTTGTTATTTATTTATTTACTAGCATACCCATGTTGGCAAAAATGCCAACAGTTTTATTAATGATATAAAATGGCACATCAACACAATGGGGAAAACAATAAATGTCAGCAATCCAGTAAATATATGTACATACACAGAATTGAAGCACCTGAAGAATCAGACAAGATTGTAATGTCTCAGTTGAAACTATCACCTACTTGATGTATGTTTGTGTGTGTCTGTATATATATATATATACACGCACACAAATGTATGTAGATATTTATATACATATATATGTACATATAACGAAATATAAGCATACATATATACGTATATATATATATATATATATATATATATATATATATACTACACTCTCTGAGTGGTTGGCGTTAGGAAGGGCATCCAGCTGTAGAAACTCTGCCAAATCAGACTGGAGCCTGGTGTTGCCATCCGGTTTCACCAGTCCTCAGTCAAATCGTCCAACCCATGCTAGCATGGAAAGCGGACGTTAAACGATGATGATGATATATATATATATATATATATATATATATATATATATATATATATATATATATATATATATATACACATATATACATACACAAACACAAACACACACACAAATATATATATATATATATATATACACATATATACATACACAAACACAAACACACACACAAATATATATATATATATATATATATATATATATATATATATATATATACGGTTTAGATATAGATTCAAGGCTTGTATATGGTACTTATGCGAAGGTACCCGAATATCGCATCCCAAAGGGATGGGTGATTAAAATCAACTAAAAAAGAAAACCTTACAACAAAAAAACCCTTATGATGTAAATATGTTCATAATTCAAAAGACGATGAAATTAATAGGGAAAGTCTGAAGGCTGTTTTGCCTAACATTATTAAGCATACGTAAATTTCATCCATCTAATTGGCTATACAAATGCTCATGCAAAACAACTTTTTGCGCTGCCCTGATTATACATAGCAAGAGCTAGGATGGCAATTTCTGATGAAGCAATTGCTGGCGATCTGTTACTACACAGTTCTGCCAGAATTCTATCAGATTGGACAGTAGATGTTCAAAGTAGCTTCTGGAATGTGGTGAATTGCTGCAATATGTTGCTGTCTTTTTAAACCTGTTGCTTTCTTTCCCCAACAAGCTCTCTTCTTTGGAGGCATAATTTATGTAGATATTAAACAGAACAACAAAAGTTATAACAGATGGCAGGGTCGGTAGTTTTCACATTTCGGTAATTTTTCAGATTAACACCTGCACGATTACCTAAACCTAACCCTAAAACCCTAAACCTAACCCTAATCCCAACCCTAACTCTAATACTGTAACCATAACACTAACCCTAATCCTAACCCCTAACTGTAACTCTAAAACCCTAACCCTAACCCTGACCCTAAAATCCTAACCCTAACACCCTAGTGAAAATCGTGCGGGTGTTAATCTGAAAAATTACCCACATTTCTAATGAAGTTCACTGATTTGCAATGTGTTGTCCTGTCTACATAAGCTCCATAGTTTGTATATTTACAAAACATTGATGAACATGAGTTATATTGTAGTGAATGCTTGTGTGTATGTGCACGTGTATGCATTTGAGAGAGCGAGAGAGAAGAGGGAGAGAGGAAGAGAGAGAGAGAGAGAGAGAGAGAGGGGGAGAAAGGAATAGAGAACGGGAGCAATGAAGAGAGAGAAAGAGAGGAAGGAAGAACGGAAGACAGTTATAAAATAGCAGTGCATGCACGTGTTTATTTAAGAAACACACACAAAGTAAATCTTATATCTATAATGTTGATGTGTGTATGTTGTTGTTACAGATCACGTATGTGTGGTTGTGTGTGTTTTTACGTTTCTATGTTATGAAAAATATGTTAGAGGTAGAGGGATAGAAGAAAGCTATTAAATGGGAAACAGGAAGAACGAAGGTATTGGAATCTATTAGTAAAATTCCAATACCCATTGGATATTGGAATCTTAATAATGGATATTCAAAGGCATCGACCAATCTTAAAAACAATTGGACTTTACTCACAAGGTATTGGAATCTTATATGTACACCATTCTGCCTAAACAATGGATTTACAAATACAATATCCTTACATCCACTCTCTATTTCCTATCTTAACTAAACTAACTATTGCTTAATCATCCTCTCACACCGTCTCCGATGAAGGGATATAATAAATATCCTGGAAACAGCTGTAAAACATTCTATTTATAAATGTTCTATATTATACACAGCCTTGGTTTTTTTTATCTCATTACAAAAAGTAAATCCTTATATTCACACGCTGATATATGATCTATGTTGGACCCCTTATTCGCATAACCACCGAACCTAGAGCTTAACTGTGGTCTATCCATAGCATTTACTCAGCATTACCTGAAACCTTTGGGTCTAATTGACACCACTATCGCTCATAACCTAAATATATATATATATATATATATATATATATATATATGTATGTATAATCACATTGAGAGCACCGGTTCTCATCTGATCACCAAAGTTAAGCAACGTCGAGCCTAGTGAGTACTTAGATGGGTGACCACTTGGGAAACCTAGGTACTGTAAGCGTCACACACTTTATAGGCGCAGGAGTGGCTGTGTGTGCTTCCCAAACACATGGTTCCGGGTTCAGTCCCACTGCGTGGTACCTTGGGCAAGTGTCTTCTACTACAGCCTCGGGCCGACCAAAGCCTTGTGAGTGGATTTGGTAGGCGGAAACTGAAAGAAACCTGTCGTATATATGTATATTTGTGTGTCTGTGTTTGTCCCCCCAACATCGCTTGACAACCGATGCTGGTGTGTTTACGTCCCCGTAACTTAGCGGTTCGGCAAAATTAACCGATAGAATAAGTACTAAGCTTACAAAGAATAAGTCCTGGGGTCGATTTGCTCGACTAAAGGCGGTGCTCCAGCATGGCCACAGTCAAATGACTGAAACAAGTAAAAAGAGTAAAAAAAAGAAAGATATATATATATATATATATTTATATATAACTAGATAAATACATATATATATATATGTGTGTGTGTGTGTGTGTGTGTGTGTGTATATATATATATATATATATATATATATATATATATATATATATATATATATATATATATATATATATATATATATATATATATACATGCACATATATATATATATATATGGGAAAAAGAGAACTGCGCGTAATTTTGACGAAATGGAGAATGTATAAAACACTGAAACGAAAAAGAATATTTTCTCCAAGAGAAAACACGTAACTTAAAAAGTATTTAATTGGAAACAACAGTGAAAAATACATTAATTACAAAAAGTAATAAATATGAGTCAGCAAAAACCCACTTGCCATATTTACAAACACAGCACCTATTATAGTAAAGATAATTTCGTTTCGGTATTTCATGTAAGCGACAATTCAGTATTTTTTGTAATTACGCTGTAACTGTACAATAAAAACTGTTTAATGCAATGAATTCGGAGGAAACAAAAAAATATATACGGTACCTTAAAAAATGCATCGATTAGATAAAGAGATGACCAGAAACCAAGAAGAAGAGCTATCCAAGTAGTTTGCAGCATTTTGAGAATAATTTGATGTCTTTTTCTCACGCGTTAAATTCTTTCATCGACTTTGTTATTGTTTCTGTTTCGATTTCTGTTTCATTAGTAAAGAATATATAAATCAAACAAGTTGACTGTTTCTAGAATTATTCTTAGAGTGTGTAGACGGATAATTTAGAATCCTTGAATTGTTTAGTGATATCGAGCAAAAGGTTTTCATTAAAAACATTTCCATATTTTTTGATTTGAACAACAGTTGGTGAACAAAGAAACGGTGAAGAAGGGCACCTGAAAATCTGAAGCATTTTCGTGATAATGTTTTAAGATGTAAAATTAAAGTTGCTCGGTTTGTGTCTTCCTTCCTTGCATTTTAAGTGACTTAGGAATTAGTAAGATTTGTAGCTATTTCTCATGAATAAATTCGATGGGGGGGTGGGGAATTCCATTTTATTTTCTTGCCGACGCAATATGGCAGTATCTATGTAATGTAAGGAAAGTATCTGCCTCTCCTGGACTCTTAAATGTTTCTCAGGAACACGATGGCAGAAAGTAGTGTTTATTGGGAATTATCCTACTCTCTCTATTTACGACATACTATGTAAACAACGGATGATAATATTTAAGCTCCTGCCATCTTGTAATCAACGAGAAACCAGCTGATGGTCTGTAAACATTTTAAGACTAAAGACAAATTAAATAATACTAATTTGTATATGTTATTTCTCATAAAATCTTTCAGTCTCCAAATATTCACTTTACTCTGCGTCTGCTAAATCCTAACAGGTAATTATTTTTATAAATTAGCTTTTTTTATATATATATACATGAGGTACAGTTCAATAACTGCTCTCAATCATTGGAAATCCAACTTACCTGTAATTAGCATGAGTTAATTGTTACTTAACATATTGGATAATAGACGCACATGCATAGAAATATCTATATCTACATATAGACATATTCGAACTTATAGGGAAGGTGTCTCGAAAGTAAATATATTTGTTATTCTTGAATAAGACTCCATTCGTCGCCGCCTAATGTTAAATGTATAATGCCAGGCTGACATAACGGTTTATTTTCCGAAAATGTAGTTTCAGTATTACTAATGAAATTCATTTGTTGCCGCTAGTCTTTTATTCAGTGTTTTGGTTGTTGATACACGCTTTGTACACTATTAGCTTTTCAGCAAGAGTTGTCACCACTTGTAAATAACAGGAAGTGATATGATGTGGTAACACGTTTTTATGACTTAGCATTTGTTTATAAATATTTAGAGGTCAGATGGATATAGAAAATGACTTGTAACAATAGATAGACTTACAATGTGGCTTCTATAAAATTGTTTCCGATCATGTATATTTTATGTAGGTAGTAGGTTACTGTTTTTCCCCAAGTCATCCCTGAGCACCTGTTTTTTTTTATTCAACATTATCTAATATCTATCTTTTCAAGGGTGGTAGGATGTGATTTGGCTGCTATTTCTAGCAGGTCAAACGAATACATATAAGCTTGTCTTGTAAAATCCAAATGATCTGTGACGCCAGATAGACATTTGTAAGATTTCCATCAAGTTAGTATAATCAAACTATTTTAGCTACCTTGGGAATTTTGTGAAAATATTTAAAACTTAAAACTTAGTTTCCATTTATTATTATGAAGATAGTAAAGTTTATAGAGGGATTAGGTTACCACACTGAGCAGGTCTGGCAACAATGTATAAGCTCTGACCGGAGTATGGCAGAATGAAATTGTAGCATGAGCTAGAATCAGATCTGCTAAATTTTAGATATTGAACCTATGAGTAATCACAAGACAGCATGACTGGTTATTTTGAGTAGCAATAATATACCGACATAAATTTTTCTTTGTTGTCTTATCTATAAATGATTTCCATTCACTGGGGTCAATGACCGCTGCAAAAAACATCTTGTGATATCAATTGTGAACAAATGATAGGCTAACCCATCGCGACAGAATTTGAATTACCAAATCTGAGACTTCAAATAAGGTAGTAATGTAATGCATGCAAAAGCAGTTCTTTTCTGTTTTCTCAAAGGTATGATGAAAAAAAACCATTAATGTATTAAGCTAAAGCAGCAAGCTGGCGGAATCATTAACCCACTGGACAAAATGCTTAGCAGTATTTTGCCTGTTGCTACATTCTGAGTTCAAATTCCACTGAGGTCAACTTTGTCTTTCGTCCTTTCAAGGTTGATAAATTAAATACCAGTAAAAGCACTGGGATCGATGTAATAGACTTGTCCTTTTCCTCCAGATTTCAGACCTTGTGCCTTTTTTCATCATCATCATCATCACCGTTTAACGTCCGCTTTCCATGCTAGCATGGGTTGGATGATTTGACTGAGGAGTGGTGAAACCGGATGGCAACACCAGGCTCCAATCTAAATTTAGCAGAGTTTCTACAGCTGGATGCCCTTCCTAACGCCAACCACTCAGAGAGTGTAGTAGGTGCTTTTACGTGTCACCTGCACGAAGGCCAGTCAGGCGATACTGGCAACGGCCACGCTCGAAATGGTGTCTTTTATGTGCCACCCGCACAAGCCAGTCCAGGGGCACTGGCAACGATCTCGCTCGAAAATCCTACGGAAGCCAGTCAGGTGGTACTGGCAACGGCCACGCTCAAAATGGTGCATCTTATGTGCCACCCGCACAAGAGCCAGTCCAGGGGCACTGGCAGTTTCCTTATTTCAGGAACAGCTTGATGTTTTGGTGAACATTAAATGGCATTGGAGAGCTTAAAGATTAAAACTGTAGCTGAGAAAAAGTCAGCTGACATGGAGAACTGAAAGCCATCTGAATATTAGAAGAGAGTTACCTGTATCGTGATGCTTCGCACTGATGCTCACACGAATGACTGCTGCTCAATGCTCTGTGAATAGTGTAAGGGCTGTAAGACATGACATGGACAGCTGCAATGGAGACTATGAAGTCATGGCTAGCAGGAAGAGGCACAGCAAGCATTCTGACTGCAGCTAACTGCACACCGAAATTCACCCGACATCTGTGAACAGGGACTCAATCTCAATTACAATAGTTATATGAAGTTGCTGAAGACTGGCCAAACCCTGGATGGAGAGGGTTGCTGCTGGAAAGCTACATACCTAAGAGTGACAACTCTGAATAGATCTCATAACGGTCTTTATCTAAAATACAGTCAACAACATAGACTGATTTGTTCCAGTGGACTGTCAGGTCTTGGAAATTACCAGAATATCAGTGCCAAGCAGTGTTTAGGCATAAGCAAAGTTTAGGTTACTTAAAACATGTTTGTGAAAATTTTCTCATATGGTAAAAAGATTTAAAAACACCTCATTAATGTCTAGGAATCCTGACAGATGGTGACATTGAACTGATATAGTGTTTTTACACCTTTTTACCATACAAGAAAATTTTCTCTATGGTAACTGCAGTCAGTTTGCTTTTTAGCAGTTGAAATATGTCACAAACATTCCCAAAGCAAAGAGAGAACTAGGCTACTGGAGTTCTGTGATGAAAGCAACCTATTAATCTGCAACACCAACTTCAGGAAGCCAGACAGCCACCTGATAACCTATTAATCAGGCGACTCTGCTAGCTAGATTAATTTCATCCTCACCAGACAGTGGGATGCATGGTTACTCTTAAATACAAAGACACTCCCTGGGGAAGAATGTACCCCCCCCCTCCCCCAGCATAGACTAGTCATTAGTAACTTTAGACTCGAGGCCAGAAGGATGCCAAGAAGCAGACCAATCCAGAAAAGAAGGATTTGGAAGCTTAAGAACCCTTGACATAGTCAGAGATTTAGGGACATCCTCATTGAAAAATTTGATGAGTGGGAGGAGGAGCTACAGACTTGTGACATAGAGGGTAACTGGAAATTACTACGTAACAGCTTACTGAGCACCACAGACCAAATCTGCAGTTGGTGCAAAGTCCCTTCCAGACCTAGGGTAACTTGGTGGTGGAATAATACAGTAGACAAGGGCATTAGAGCAAAGAAACAAGCCTGGAAGAGTTGGGGTAGCAGGGAACTGTAGCAGATAGCCAGAAGGGAGGCTGGGAGACAGGTCAGAAAAGAAGAAGTTTGCCAATGTTCAGTGATATGAGGACCAATGAACTGAAGTATTTCGGATTGGAAGACAGTGTGTGAGAGAATATTGTGATGTTACAGGAGAGAAATTTGTCCACATGGATGATGTTGCACTTGCTTTTAATGATCCTGCAAAGAAAGAGGCTTGGGGATGCCATTATAAAAGGCTGCTAAATGTGGAGAAGCTTGCCAAAGGTTGACCCAGTCCAGGGACCAGTTACCTGAATTGATAACACCCTGGTAGATAAAGCAATTAAGGATATGAAGTCAGGAAAAGCCGTCGGCCCATCAGGAATCGCTGCTGAGATGCTTAAAATATCTGGAGACGTGGGATATGGTCTTGTCACCTGTATTGTAAATCAGGTGGTTCACGAAGGAGTCATACCCAATGACTGGCATAGCAGCACCATAGTCAACTGCTACAAAGGCAAAGGTGATGTTTAAATATAAATAACTACAGGGGTATCAAACTGCTAGATCTGGTGATGAAGGTCACAGAAAGGGTCATAGCCCAACTAATTAGGGAGAGAGTCTGCTTAGGTGAGATGCAGTTCGGTTTTGTGCCAGGTAGAAGCACCACTGATGATATATTTCTGGTAAGGCAACTGCAGGAGAAATACCTAGCCAAAGATAAACCCCTGCACTTGGCTTTTGTTGACTTGGAGAAAGCCTTTGACAGGGTCCCCCGATCCCTTATTTGGTGATCAATGAGGAAACTAGAGATAGACGAGTGGTTAATAAGAGTTGTACAGGGATGCTGTCAGTAAGGTAAGGGTTGGCAATGAGTATAGTGAAGAATTCCAGGTAGAAGTAGGGGTTCACCAAGGATCAGTCTTCATCCTCCTCTTATTCACCATAGCCCTCTGGGCAATAACAAAGGAATTCAAGACAGGCTGCCCCTGGGAGCTCCTCTATGCTGATGACCTTGCTCTCATAGCTGAATCACTACCAGAACTAGAGAAAAATTTTAAGTGTGGAAGCAAGGTTTAGAATCGAATAGCCTTAGAGTCAATGTTGCAAAAACCAAAGTCCTAGTAAGTAGGAAGGTGAACAAATCACAAACCCCTTCAGGTAGATGGCCCTGCTCGATTTGTAGAAGAGGTGTAGGTAGAAACTCCATAAGATGTACCCAGTGTAAGCTTAGGACACATAAGAGGTGCAGCAACATCAAAGGCAGGTTAACCAGGATGATAGCTTTTGCACAGGGGCAATAAACACCAAAGATGCTCAGAAAACAGATTCCATCACATGCCAGGGGAGAAACTAGAGGTTATTGATAGCTTCCGCTACCTAGATGACCAAGACTGTAGTGTGGGTGGATGTTCTGAGAGCGTTGCCACTAGAATAAGAATAGCCTGGGCAAAGTTCAGAAAGCTCCTACCTCTGTTGGTGACAAAGGGCCTCTTTCTCAGAGTGAAAGGTAGACTGTATGATGCATTTGTGCATACTGCCATGCTACACGGCAGTGAAACATGGGCCATGACTGTTGAGGACATATGTGGGCTTGAAAGAAATGAAGCTATTATGATCCGCTGGATGTGTAATGTCAGTGTGCACACACAACAGAGTGTAAGCTCCCTGAGAGAAATGTTGGACATAAGAAGCATCGATGTGGTGTGCAAGAGAGACGACTGCACTGGTATGGTTATGTGCTGCATATGAATGAGGAGAGCTGTGTGAGAAGTGGGAGAAACCTGTGGAAGAGGGAGACCCAGAATGACATGGGATTAGGTGGTGAAGCATGACCTTTGAACATTGGGCCTCACAGAGGCAATGATAAGAAGCTGAGACCTCTGAAGATATGCTGTGATTGAGAAGACCCGGCAAATAAAGTAAAACCACAGCCGTAGCCTATACCAGTGTCGCATAACCAGCCCATTTAAAAAGTACTTTTGAATTGTCAGGTGACACACCATGCTTGAAGAGACCTGTTGAGTCAAGTAAAATCAAATATCAAAATCACAATCAGAACCTCAATCAAATTGAAATCAAAATGGAAACTGTAGTTGTGGCCGATGCTAGTGCCGCCTGACTGGCTCCTGTGCTGGTGGCATGCAATAAGCACCATTCATATATGGGTCATTGTTGCACACAAAAGCACCATGCGAACATGGTCGATGCCAGCCAGGACGCTGTACCAGGCTCCAATCTGATCTGGCAAGGTTTCTACAGCTGGATGCCCTTCCTAATGCCAACCGCTCTGAGAGTGTAGTGGGTGCTTTTTATGTGCCACCGGTGCAGGAGCCAGTCAGGCGGCACTGGCATCGGCCACATTCAGTTGGATTATAGGAAAGGATTTGACTATATTCCCTACTCATGGCTGCTGAAGTCACTATCTTAGTCACTATCATTGAAAGGTTCACAAACATCTAGGCAACGAACCCACAACTAAGAGTGGAATAATCATCTCCAGTGTTATAAATATTTCAAAGGGAATATGCCAAGGTTATAACCTTTCTGTACTTCTGTTTATTTTGGTTATCATTTCTTTTACTTAAATTCAATGACTACATGCTAGGGTCTGCATCTTCTAGACCCATAATTTCTTTGTGGATCATCTGAATATCGGTGCTAAAAATGATTGCAGTGCCAAAAAATAGCTGGAGTTAATAGCAACTTTTTCAGCTGATATAGGAATGGAGTTTAGTCAAAAGAAGAGATTGTATTTGAGAAATTGTAGAAAATCGGTCCCCGAAACCCAGAATCTGTGCATCAATAGTTTCTCTATATCTTCTGTTCTACACAAAGAATGCCATAAAAACTTATTGTATGAAGGTGCTGTGAACAAAAATGGAGTGACCTGAGAATATTACACCAGACTTTAAAAACCTTGGCAGTCAGAAATCTTCACTTACAAGACAATATTCCACAATGCATTTACTGCACCAATGCTGATTCCAACATTTGAACTATTTGACTGGTCTATAGATGAAATTCACTCCATAGACATTAAAACCTGCAAGATTCAGAGATGAACTGGAAACTTCTACAGAAATATAGATATTGACAGGCTCTATCTAAGAAGAGATGAAGGCAAGAGAAGCCTGAAATCAATGCTGGCAGCTTTCAAATGTCGTATAGTATCTCTCACACAGCATCTGCTAAACAACAGCAGCAAAAATAAATACACAAACCAAGTGATGAAAAGCAAAGAGAACAATATCCTACAAGTCAGTTGACAGTGAGCTCCTCAAGAAGTTCTCTCTTCTTGATTACCTCCCATACAACCCCAAAACAGATGGACTAACATATCTCAAAGAAGACCTGGATGTCCAATGCTCAGCATACCAAAAAAGACTATGCGTGGGCATGTTTCCCACAGACTTAAGGATAATACTAAGATTGACATGAAGTACAGCTTTTCTTGGGCTTGCAATAGCCACATCACATCACACTGTAAAAGCTATGTGTTTGTAATCCAAGAACAGGAGACTGCTATAAAATACCAGTTGAATAACAAAGTCAACGAAGCTATTGAAACCTCAAGACACAACCAAAAATGTTGACTATATCACATTCACATTTCTGTGGAAGACAGATCAATAACTTCCCTAAAAATGCAATATGATGTTGTTACTTAAACAAAAGACCATGCCATAAAAAATAAAAGAGATAGATATAGAGAATCTTGTTCTCGAATACAAACATAAATAAACATCAACACGTGAAATATTGGTGGAACTTTCCCATCAAAACTTTTACCAAGTGCAAACATAACTGATTGGATATAGTTGTTGAGAACAAACAAGAAGAAGTATGTACAACATAGGGATTAGCTACCCCATTGATGTAAATAACAGCTCAAAAATCAATGAGAAAGAGAATAACTATGGATAACTGCATTGAAATCTTTGGTTTCTCTACCCAGATTTAAATTCATATTTCTACTGATAATAATTAGTATACTTGGTTGTGTTAGTAAATGCCTTAGACATACTAGCAAAGTCAGAGTTTTTAGGAAAAGACAGGTCCCAACCTTGTATACATGACAAATGCAATTCGTAAGTGGAGCAGTAAAAAATGCAAGACTTTTCTCAAGTTCAACGTGTGGCATTGTTTTTGCTACCTGCATTCTAATGATAGAGCTTTGTATCTTTGTTAGGATCTAGCTTCTTCCTTACATGAAGAATCCAGATAATTAAAAATAAAGACCATACATATACACATACATACAAGCACATACACACACATACTAAGAATCCCATGCAGACATACATACATAGATATATACAAACAAGTGCACATGCATGCAAAAAATGCACATACACAGATTCATGCATACAAACAATGCACCCATGCATGCATTCATAGATACAGGTGTACCCATAACCAGTATGTCAACACACACGTGCATGCACACTCATATGTGCGCACAGATAGACACTTACACTCAAGCACACACATATATGCCATACATGCATATTGAAAGGAGAGTACATACACATCCACTTGCACTATATACTTAGGTTTGCACAAGCAAGCAATACATACACATAGATACAAAAAAAAAGGTAAAGGTTTCTTCACAAGTCATACCAATTCATAAGGGCCAGTTTCCTGGTTTCCATGGCATACATATTCCCCACCAGGACTACTGGTCCATCGCAGGATTATTGAAATCACAATCTCATGATCATGAGTCTTTAGAACACTTGCCACACAGCATACTAGTATACACTAGGGAAACACCAGGAAGATTATGTTATTTCTATTCAGTATGGACAAGAATAGCTGTGTAAAGAAGTGTCGATCTCTAACTCTGGAGGGAACCTGTGGAAGAGGTAAGCCCAGGGAGACATGGAATGAGGTGGTGAAGGATGATCTTCGAATGTTGGGCTTGATGGAGATGATGACGAGTGGCGATACGCTGTACTTGAGAAGACTCATCAAGCCAAGTGAAATCACAATTAGGGTTAATGCCAGTATCACATAACTGGTACCCATGTGGGTGGCATCTAAAAGTACCCACTCATGGAGTGGTTGGTATTAGGAAAGACATCCAGCCATAGAAATCATGCCAAATCAGACTGAAACCTAGTGCAGCTCTCCAGCTTACTAGTTCCAATCAAACTGTCTAACCCATGCCAGCAAAGAAAGCAGACATTAAAGGATGATGATGATGATGGTGTTATAAAAAATTGTAATTGGATATGTATTAATGAGTTTCTTTTGTCAAGCTTTATATAAAAATATTCTAACATTAAACTGAAGGATTACTAACTTCTGCAACAAAAGTTAACAGAAACTTCAAAGTTATGGCTTGTTCACTGTCACCAGTTTGTGCTTTACTTGAGTTCTCTTTGGCTTTGTATAGTCTTTGACAAGTCTTTTGGAGCTATGTGATTGTTAATTAAGTGTGCTCTAGGTAAACTGAGGGAAAATGTCATGTAGGAAAGGGAATAGAAGATGACTGGAGGAAAATATGTTTTTGTAATGTATGTGTGTTGATAGACTGTTATTGTGAGGAGATTATTTTTGTTAACCTTTTCCTGCAAACACAAACTCTTAAAGACATTTCAAGCTTATACATTTCTTCAACAGCTAAACATAACAATTTCTCACTCTCTCCTTCTACCCTACCACAAATAATCTTTCTACAAACAACAAACACTAAAGCTTTTTTCTCAACAAACTCAACCTCAATTCTCTAAAAATCCTACAATTAATAATTATAATACCTACGACCAAATTCTATTTGTAGAATCCTCTGCATACAGGAATACAGTTTCTTGCATTCATATCATTTTGAAAAGGGAATGTTTATGTATAAGTGTAGGTGTCTAGTTATACATGTGTGTGTATGTATGTATATAAGCAGAAAGCAAAAATTTCACAGATAGATTATAATTTAATTACTTTCAACAGCTGTTTCATTAGGAATAAACATCATTAACTCCATCATAATTAAATAGTTAATATATAATTAATGAATATGAATTAATTTGAATTAAATGAATTTAAAGCAATGCTTATCTTAAATCATCAGGTATTTTATGGGCTATGCTAGCTATAGATTGTTGTTGGTTTAAATAAAAGCAGGCAAGCCAGTATAGCTAAGGCACTTGTTTCCCAACCACATGGTCTTAGGTTCAGTCCCACTGTGTTGCACCTTGCATAAGTATCTTCTGCTATATCCCTAGGCCAGCCAAAATCTTGCAAGTGGATTTGGTTGGTGAACACTGAAAGAACAGACGCCTGTATTGGATCACATGAGCTACTCATTGCTTGTCTCCTACATGTAGCTCTAATGAGAGGGGATTAGACTGATTGATTGATTACTTGAATTTTTGATAGTTCATGAGACAGATGATTTATTAGATACTTACATGAAACAATACACTGACAGACAGATAGACGGACTGACTCATAGAGGGATAAATTGAAAGATTGATAGAGAAATATTGATAGAGAGAGATCAATAGATATAAGTCAACTGACATCTTAAACCATAGAGAAATTGAGACTTTGATAAATCAATAATCAGATAGTTGGATTGTTCATTTGCATATACCCAGTGTATGCATGCTCATATGAATCAGTGTATATCCCACTGTATGCCTGCTTGTGTATGTGTGTTTGAAGACTTATATGCTTGCTTGCAAGCTTACTCTTTTACTTGTTTCAGTCATTTGACTGCGGCCATGCTGGAGCACCGCCTTTATTCATGTTTGCTTATTCACTTTTATGAATGTGTATGTATGAGTATATGTTTGTGTACATATCTTTTATCTCTTACTTGTTTCAGTCATTAGACTGTGACCATACTGGGGCACTGCCTTGGAGAATGTTTAGTCAAATGGTACTTATTCTATTGGTCTCTTTTGTTGAACTGCTAAGTTATGGGGAGGTAAACACACCAACATCAGTTGTCAAGTGGTGGTGGGGAACAAACACACACATATACAATAGGCTTCTTTTGGTTTCCGTCTAACAAATCCACTCACAATGCTTTGGTTGGCCCAAGGCTAATGTAGAAGACACTTGCTCAAGGTGTCACAATGTGGGACTGAACCCGGTATCATGTGATTGGGAAGCAAGCTTCTTACCACAAAGCCACACCTATGCCTATATTCTTTTATTTGTTTCAGTCATTTGACTGCAGCCATGCTGGAGCACCACCTTTAGTCAAGCAAATCAACCCCGGGACCTATTCTTTGTAAGCCTAGTACTTATTCTATCGGTCTCTTTTGTCGAACCACTAAGTCATGGGGACATAAACACACCAGCATTGGTTGTCAAGTGATGTTGGTGGGGACAAACACAGTCACACAAACACACACACATACATATATATGTATATATATATGATGGGCCTTATGCCTAGAGTAGATAAGAAATTGACCCCAGGACTTATTCTGTTAAGTTATGGGGACATAAAAACACCAACATCGGTTGTAAAATGATGGTGGTGGAGACAAACACAGACAGAGACACACTTAAATATGTACAAATATATATATGATGGGCTTCTTTCAGTTTCTGTCTATCAAATCCACTCACAAGGCTTTGGTTGGCCTGAAGCTAAAGTAGAAGACACTTGCCCAAGGTGCCATGCAGTGGGACTGAACCCAGAAGCATGTGGTTGGTAAGCAAGCTGTTTTTACACACTTGTACATGTGTTTGCTTGAATGCATGTTAAATACATGTGTATATTTTGTGAGTTTTGTTTTTATGCATATATGTATTTTTTAATCAGTCATGAGGGACAGCAGTGTCCATGAGCCATTATAGAGACTCTGACACTGGTGGGAACAAAGAAGAAAGGTATCTTCAGGCCAGAAACCTGGTTCTAACAGAGCAAACTCTGTTGAAGGAATTCCAAGCAGGTGACACGTAAAAACACCATTTGAGCGTGACCGTTGCCAGTACCACCTGATTGGCCCTCGTGCCGGTGGCATGTAAAAGCACCCACTACACTCTCGGAGTGTTTGGCGTTAGGAAGGACATCCAGCTGTAGAAACTCTGCCAGATCAGATTGGAGCCTGGTGCAGCTATTTGGCTCACCAGTCCCCAGTCAAACCGTCCAACCCATGCCAGCATGGAAAGCAGACGTTAAACGATGATGATGATGATGATGATGATGAAGGTGTTGGTGTTAAACTAGGCAATGTATTAGGTCTACCATCTAAATATGCAATGTGAGATTTGAACTTAGAGCACAAAGAACTGGAACAAATGTGGCAAGGTGTCTAGGCAAACATTTATAGTTTCATGAACATACCAAGCTCGATCGATAATTTAAAATAAAAAATTTCATTGACTCAAAAACAGATAAAAGGCAAAGCTGACCTAATGGAACTCGAAATGCAATAATGCTATGCGTTTGTCAGTAACGGTAACAGGGAGCTTTTAACTAATAAAGTTCAAAGGTCACATTTGAATTAATGTTCTGATTTGTTTAGGATGTATAGATTTTGCCAATGTATAATAAATCTTTTTTTAGAAATGTTAGTGCATATCATACATGAAAGATATTTTTTCCAGATTTAGTAAATTGCATTATATATGGGTGAATATTATAAATGAATAAATATGTTAAATAATATAGTAAGAACACGATGGAAAAAGTTCAAGGAGCTCTTACCTATTCAGGGTCTGCCCTTCCCAGAGAGAAGAACATATTGAAGGGTGCTCATATATGAAGTGTGATACTGTTTGATAGCAAGACATGGACCTTGAATGTAGGGTATTTGTAAAGGTTGAAAAGAAATTAAGTGAGCTAGTTCCTATGATAGTGTAATATGTAAACCTGGACACCAAACTGCTAATTCATAAATCATTAATTAACGAAGTTAACATTTTTGTTAACGATTTAACTTTTAAGTTAACTTTGGAAATCATTATCAGACTAATTAACTTCTGTTAACTGAAGTCCACTTGAGTTAAGTTCTAATACTCTTCTTTCATTTACACACCATCCACAATGCATTCACCTCACACATTGCTTTCTTGTTTTTCATTGATTTTTATTACTTATATATCACATAAATGATTTTTCTTGAATCACACAAGTTTTTCTACAGTTACTCTGGCTTTAATAACATTGCAACATGCATGCATTTCATTCAATACCCTATGCACCCTAGTATCTGTGTCTTCAGCAATTGTTTCTAAATCTATGTCAGCCTTAAGTTCTTTTCTCTGGCATGTGTTTCCGTTGGTTGGTGCACTTAGCAACAGCTCAAACTACATTACTTCACTTTTCACCAGCTGTCGAATTCATGACGTGACTTAACATTGCCAGCCATATTTTCTTGGCACTTTCAATAAGGAACACAGACTACACTTTCTGCATTTTTCTTTCAGCCATTAATCTTCTTCCCTCTAAATAATCAAGTTCACTTGGCTCATCATATTCAGGATATGTTTTGCAGTTTGTTGTGCTTGCTTTACCCACAATAACTCACAACTACAGGACCTGACACATTTGTCTCTGCATTTCCTTTAAGACACCTACCTAACTGCACACATAAATTGCCAGAAACTGTCCTTTTATACCATGGATAGGGAATATAGTAATTTTCTTTCTTTCAGCTCCTTATAATGAAAATTGATAGCTGCACCATATCCAGACTCCTCTGAATATTAAACACTGCACTATATTCACACATGTGAATGCATATTGATTATATAGATGTTCCACCAGTAGAGATTCTACCCTTGCATTACATCTGCCTGTCAATGTACTCTTTACATGTGTACATTAAAATAACTTTAGTGTTCCTACATTTGTTGTCCATCTGTCATCATCAGTAGCACATGCTGCTATACTTACATCTTAATGTTACTTGTGGTTATGTAACTAGTTTTTTGATGGGGATCTGATATAGAGTTACACTATGGTTTGTACTCAGGACTAGCTGTTTCTGATCAGGAAATACTTTGTTAGCAACAACCAGAATTTTGGTAGAATGAGTAATGCTGTTTGCAAAAATCTAACCACTAAAATTATATGTAAGCAGCTGGCAAATTTTTGAGCAGTGACTTTATCACAAATCCACAAATCTGTTCACTCAGATTTGTTTTTGAAAATATTAGTAAGAGTCCTTTCTAAGAACCAATACAGAATATAAACGTCCGGGAATAAGGGTTGAGAGTAGTAAAGCGTAATGCCAAGTGAAATTCTTGTATTTGAAAGAATGAAAACTGTATACACAAACTCACTCACCACTTTCGCAGAATATTTATATACTACTATTACAAACATTTCTGGCGTTATTCTGCTGTCCCTCACTGAACTGTTGCGTCCAATACAATAATTTAACAATAAACATGAATAAAACAACGAAAATTACTCTTTTTATTCATCCAACTTTCCATTCATCTCACAGTTCATGTAGTAACACATATTTATTTCTTCTTGTGACAACTGACCACATTTTCATAGACGATAAAAGTTGAAAGTAATCCTTTCTCTTATTAACTATTCAACTTATTAAACATAACACGATTACAACTTCTTTCTCATCTCCAACATTTACCAACTTTTGTAGTTACATAGTTTTTGCTATGACGAGGAAATAGTCACCAAATTCTCAGTAGTGGTGGAATGAGATCTGAAGGAGAATTGGCTGATAATTCTAAGAGGTCAAGTAATCATGTAAATCCCTGTTTGCTTGTGCAAGAATATTTATTGTTTAGGGATATAAATATGTTCTAGATGTCACGGGTTGTGGATGTATTACCTCAAAAAAGAACAATCCACATTAATGAAATATACTTGGATTTTGAGAGGCCTAAATAGCAAAAAATATATTTTAAAGTGAACCATGGCCCTGTAGAGTAACAAAACAAAACACCTTTGAGTGTCACAAAAGCAACGAGAGGAAATTTATGATAACCAGCTTCAAGCAGATGTGGAATACTGAATGAATGAAATTCTCCATTACGCAGAGCATACACGTGACATTCTTTTTAGTTCCGGACCTGTGTGTGTGTGAAAACAATATGAATTAAACGAGTAATTTATGCCTCAAAATATCTCCGTTTGAAATAAATTATCAAAATCAATTACAAATAAAATACTAATGGGTGTCGATCTATACACACACACACACACACACACACATATATATATATATATATATATATATATATATATATATATATATGATCAGAGTAAACAAAACATGTAGATGAAGCTAGTCGTTGCATTTATCATAATTGCGTTCACAACGGTTCTAGAAAGAGTCAGTAGCGAATATTGTAAAAAAAGAAACAAGCTACCAGTTAAACGAGTATATTTTTACTCCTGGTTTCATTCACTCCGCTTCATTCATTGCGCTTAAGAAAAGCCCGAATATCATGTAACCTTATTTCGTAATAAATTTTAAATATGAAACATAATGACAACAGAAAGAAACATTATAATATAGATTAAAAAAAAAAAATGAATGGTGTTTTTTTTTTTTAAGAAAAAAAAAAAAGGTTTATTGCGATTATTAGGCATTTCAGCAGCATATAATTTTAGCATTATCTTAAAAAAATTTAATTGTAATATAATGTATATTTAGGTACAGATATTTAGTAACGTTAAAAAAAAATAGAAGATATTATTATGATAATTATTATTACAAATAATGTTCCTCAGAATGGTGTCACTGCTACTGTAAATATGTTGACTTTAACATTATGCTGTTACAGCTAGCTTTGTTTTCTCCCCCTCTTTCTTTCTCCAATTACTACATTCAGTGCAGGACTGTTATACATGACGTAAGTGTGTGCATCGGATTTAGTTGTGTTTACAAACGTATTCTCTATCTACCTGTCGTCATTTTGCTGACGGTAACCTTTTTTTATTGTCTACCTGCCTTTTCTGTTAAGTGAGAACCCACCAAACAAACAAAGTGGAGTCGTTTTCAGTAGGAAACAGGCTGAAAAACACGGCCAACATGTTTAATGCCGTGTCGAGCTGGTGGGGTGCCATTCAGAAAAAGGATTCGGATAGCAACCTACCAGCTGAAGAGTCAGCCGATGCGCAACCAACTCAAGATGGAAAAGAAGACGTTCAACAGCCTGAAAGCAGTACGAATGACACTGCTTCTAGTGCTGTTGCACCTGGTCCCGAGGCGACAACAACTTCGGTTGTAACTGGAGCTGGTGGTGGTGGTGGCGGTGCATCAAGTGGCGACGAATCTCCCGTCACAGAATCAGCCTCAGAACAAAGTGGCTCTGACACAGCCGCTCCTAATATTCCTCCTTTGCCTGGTAAGAAAAAACCACGGAAGGGTGGAGCCAATTCGGATGCTTCTGAACCCGCGACCAGCAGTGACGACGAAGATGCTGAAGGACCAGATAAAGTGGATGAGAAGATTGAAGCAGCGAAGCAAGCAATCGAAGACGTTTCAACTAAAGCTGTCAGCGCTGCTAAGGAATGGGGAAGTAGGTGTTATCATTTAGTAATCATAAATATACGTGTAGCAATGTACGTATGTCTTTAATCACACTCACACACACATCTGTGACATTGATGACAATCTTTTCGTTCCACAAAATATCCATTTAGTTGTCTTCCTATCTGTCTGTCTGTCTGTCAGTCGATCTATCGATCTTTCTCATTGTAACAAATGATTAAGAATTTTATTGAGTTGTCGATAAAATTAATAACAACTGCAATTGTAGTGAGACCATTTTCACAGAATGTTCATATTAATGTAATTATTTATTTTATAATCATAAAAATATTTAAGTATGTATTTTTCTCATTGCTTTCATTCAGTCCCCTTCTCACTCTCTCTTATATAATTATATGTATCTCTAAAGCATGTATTTCTTTCTCTCCCACCTCTATCTATAATTATATATAGCTACACAAACACACTCACAGACATATGCCTGTATACATGTATATAAATTTATACATATGCTAATATATATATTTCTATATTTCTAACAAAACTGTCCGATGAATGGGAAGGTGAAACTCAGAGTAACAGTCTTTTGTTATATTTCTGCTGCTTTTAAATAAAGTATATATATATATATATATATATATATATATATATATATATATATATATATATATAAAGATATACACAAACGTATATTATTTTAATGGACAAAATGAACAAAGTGACTTAAAGGTCTAAATTTTTTTGCATGACACTAACTCGGACGTTGAGTCACTTTGTTGTTTCTGCCTGTTATTAATAAAAATTTTTCCTGGTGCATTGATACCATGATCGATACCATGATCCACAAGCTTGGCTATTCTAGAAACAGCTGTAAGAGAACCTGTTTATATTCTCTGTCTAAATGAAATGTTTTTCGAATGATGTCAAACATTTTGTCTTTTCATTTTTTATTTTAACTTATCCATCTAACACACACACACGTATATTATTTGCATATATGTATATATATGCATATATGTGTGTGTATATTTATAGATATATGCATATATATATGTATGTGCATATATGTATGTGTACATATATATATATATATATATATATATATATATATATACACACCTATATATTGGTATGGGGTGGGGCAAAATTAGTAACCATGGTAAAAGGATTAACTTCTGATTTCTCGTTATTTTCTCCCTAACCTGTTTGAAATCATTAAATTGAAAATATTGCATCATCTTTAGGAGTAAAAATTGGTCAGCATTGTTGTTGTTGAAATTGACAGTTTGGGACATAATCAGGTGACAGGTACTTTTTCCCAAGAAATTTTTCTTCAACTTTGACCCAATTGTAATTGAGGTTGCTAATAAAATATCTGGATAATTTTTAATGTTTAACAATCAATATTCTTTTCTCTGTTGGATTCCAAGTCAATTTTTTTCCCTCATACTGTCTAATTCGATAATTTTCAATTTTGGAAAATGATGTCTAAAATGGGGTAAAATGAGTAATGATTGATTTCAGTAATTTCTTCTCTTTTACTGCATGGTACACAAATATGTTGCGAAGAAAGCTACTTGGGCAGATTGTGAAGAATCTATAGAGAATATTTTATGTTGAGTTTTTTCATTTCATCAAGTTTTATTAATTTCATATCATGTGTCATTATTCCATGAAAATGTTGCATTTGACCTAGATATTAAAAATTTTTATTGCATTTTTGATTATTCTTATGTCTTAGGATGGATATTGATGTATACGAGTCTGTTTTCAAATGTAATTCATGAGAAGTGCTGGGGCAAATTTACCTTAACTTGACTTACTCATTTTGCCCCGACTACATTTGTCTTTAATATGCACAAAGAGAACGGAGATAATTTTCTGAAATAGCGTTCTAAATGTCAGTATTTTTAATGCATTTTGAGAGGGTAATTTGATTAGCTGATATAGTTTTTGTAAGGTAGAGAACGTTTGTGAAATGTATTTTTTTCTCAAAGTCAAAAATGCAGCAAAAACTCCTCCCTGTCCCACCCCTATATATATGTGTCTGTGTGTGTGTGTATATAATAATAATTTCATATTCAGGTAGACCTCTTGTAGTATGCAGTTTAAAGGCTGTCCACAGTATTTGGCTACTTAATGTCCACAACAGTTTTGAGGTATATACCATTGGATTTACTTCAGGAATTCGTTTCTGTCCATTGGGTTTATGCAAGATAAGAGACAAAAAATGGAATTCACAAGACTGCATTGAAAACCACTACAATCGTTGGGGTTTTCA
This sequence comes from Octopus bimaculoides, assembly GCF_046866305.1. Classification (NCBI taxonomy): domain Eukaryota; kingdom Metazoa; phylum Mollusca; class Cephalopoda; order Octopoda; family Octopodidae; genus Octopus; species Octopus bimaculoides. Next base: position 6,413,919 of record NC_142937.1, on the reverse strand, counting down.
ATAAAGAGTCTCGTTCATTCCATTTTTTTCTCTTGCATCAACATGGGTTGGACAGTTTCACCAGAGCTGGCAAGCTGAAGAGCTGCACCAGAATCCAGTCTAATTTGACGCAGTTTCTGTGGCTGGATGCTCTTCCTAACACCAACCACCCTTCAGAGTATGCTGATTTTATGTGGCACCATACAAGTTCTTTCCACCACCTGAGGGACAGGTCTTAACACTTATATATGCATATATATATATATATATATATATATATATGTATAATGATAATAAGGGTAAAATGATAAATGATTTTTACCAAGTGGTCAGCACAGAAATAAAACCTCGTAGGTAAATGAATATAAATATTTTAGAATTATATACATAATTATAATAAGGGCTTGGCTTGCTCCTCATCACACACTGAAAAATAGACGCCAAAAGATACTATTACCACTATAGTGGCAATAGTGTCTTTTGACGTCTGTTTTTCAGTGCATGGTGAAATGCAAAGCAAGCCCTTATTATGATTATGTATATAGTTATAAAATATATATATATATA